>NC_082395.1:15310659-15410659 GCF_031168955.1 Gadus macrocephalus
GTCGACCACCACCCTCCGCCGCTGGACCTCCATCACCCTGACCGCTGGGTCGGCGCCGCCGCCAGCCAGGCGCCGGCAGTAGGCGCCACTGGAGGGCAGCGGCTGCTCGCAGAACTTCCTGTGAAGGGAGACGAGGTAATGGACAGCGAAGGAGAACGAGGGCGAAGACGTGAGACGAGATGAAGGAGAGAGAGGCAACGAGACGGAGAGAAACCGAGTGTGTGTGTGTGTGTGTGTGTGTGTGTGTGTGTGTGTGTGTGTGTGTGCGTGTGCGTGTGTGTGGCTACCTGGGAGTGATCAGATCCGTGACGCTCTGCAGTGCCAGGTCAGGTATACACCGATCATCCTCATCACAGCCATTCCAGAAAGGAAGCTATAGCAGAAACACAATTTCTCTGAATTATTTTGAATACGTTATTGATCGTTTTTTGAATTTCACATTTTGAGAAGAGCCGTTCAATCAAGCCATAACATGTCAATACATTAAAGTAAAATAGCACTTTATTTTACCTCAGTCTTTGAAACAGTTGGCCAAGTGTCATCTAGGATAGGGCCTTGGTCTAGATCTTGCATCCCCACTTGTACAGCAAAGACTATAGGCCGTACATAGTCAGTAGTCTCCTAAAATACATAGCCTTGTTAAAAGAGTTCACAAAATGTTACATAAGTGCACTAGGCCTTGTCCATGGAACTTATTAGCACATATTGTTTCTACATTTAGAAACATTGGTTAACATTTTGAATAACTGCAACATTAAAGCATAAATAAAGCATTAGCAAAAAGCGGATTCCTCATTTATGAAGCATTGCTCATTCATTACTGCTCATTAGTAAGCTGTTCATAATCAGTTATCAATTATTATCAAGATAATTTGATAGTGGTTTATAAGATAATTTCTAAAGGGTAGGTTAATGATTTACTATATATAAGTAATGCTTTATGAACACTTAATATTGCTGACCTTCCTGAATAGTTTAAGTAGTTAGAAAGCAAGGATTTTGAGTGAGCTTATCTAAACTATTTTTGCCTTCCTAAGCATTCATAAACGACATGTAAAGGCTGGATCATTAGATTCAGGTAGTTAAAATGCATTAGTTAAGTCCTTTTTGTGAGCTCATCTTATGTGAGGACTATCTATGCCTTACTTAGCAATTATAGTTTACATCTAAATGCTGGAAGTGCCTCAAGCACCATTGCAGCAGATTAGGGCATATATAGTCATCACAAGAATAACTCACACAAGAAGTGTAACTAATGTTTTCTAAATACCTGACCTTATTATGAATTGCATCAATATTTGGAGTTCATCTTGCATTATTACTACGTTCAATATTTAGCAAATCCTCAACTTATTTTTTTTTATAATGTCTCGGAACAATGCTTTATAATGCTGAATTCACTAGTACACGTGTTGTTAAGTACAGTTTGTAGCATGTCAACACAACATGCAATCAGAACACAGCAATCGTCTTTTCTAAACAATACATTATTTACTCAAATCGATAAGCTGAAGAGTGAGAAAAAGATCAGTTCACTGTAATCAGGGTTAGCTAATTACTTTCAACTGGCGTTGAATGCCTGCAAATGATGCTTTCTGGTGGTTGCCCAACACTGGAAGGGTAAATGCGGTTAGATAATAAGTGGTAAGGGTTAGAAAGGGTGGTCCCCTTACCAACACATGGAAGTAGATGTGTTCACAGGTCTCTTTCCCAGGAAGCAGGGTCAGGTTCTGAGGTTGCAGCTTTTCCAGGCTGTCCATAATGGCGCGGGGGTTGAAACGACGCTCCGCAATAGAGACGTTGTATTTGATCGCTAATTGGCAACAAAAAGAGAAAAAATAAGTAAATGCATAACTTTTTATCATACCATTCTTTATTCATAAAACAATAATAATAAAAATATACTGTATATTACTCTAAATTCTTTCTCACTTCTTTACTCAGGCCTTTTGTATGTATTTGCTGTTATCATTGTGGAATTTTTACCACTAGAATGGTAGGCTGTCTGAACTGGCACTGTTCTCAACGGAACTGTTCAAAGTGAATGAACTGTTGACTTTGAATGCAAAGGGACACGTCATAGGCAGGGCCATAATGATGTCCACTTTAGTGCCAAACCAGCAGCAAAACTATTGTGGGCCCAACCCAGTAGCACGATTGTCCGTGCTCTGACTGGGATACGATTGAAGACATTCAAGAAATTCAGCCTTGGTGCAGAATTACAGCCACTACGAGCCAGTCCCACAATGTGCTTTCAACAAACGTTCAGTTTTTTTAGAGGCGGGTCAAGGTAGAGGGTGGGGGTGTGGCCCTGAGCAGCTTGCGGCCACGGTAGCATGCGTTAGTTTTTACAGTGGATGCATCACAATGTCTCGAATATCATCCGGAGGCCACACAGCTTTTGGCCGTGTTGTGTAAATATTCTAGCACACTCCAGGTGCTCTGGCGGGAGACCTGGAGCTCTATATCTAAATATTATGAATCTCAAACGACTGCTTTGGGTTCTTCGACGTCTCTGGTTCCTCCACTTCCACGTCAATCTGAAGTACAGACTGAGCGGCGAAATGGAGAAGAAAGGGATTGCTGCAGTTTGCGGACTCCCGGGACTTCCACAACGAGACTCGTATTGGGGGTTATTGTTTGCGGACTCCCGGAACTTCAACAACGAGACTCGTAGTGGGGGTTATCTCGGCAGCGGTGGAGTACCATCGCCGACATGGAGGAGATAGGGATTGTTGCTCGGGATTATGGTGCTATGCGTCATAACACCAACCGCAGATCGGTTATCCAAATTAACAAAGTAGTGTACAACACTTGTGTTACAGTGTGCATATTCAAATACACACATGTGGAGCTGTCACGGTCTGAGCTCATTGTCTCATTGGCGGGCCAAATTCCCTCATTTTGGCGGGCCAAAACGACTACGTTTTCTGTCGTACAATAATGTAGTTATAGTACATTTTGGTGTGGGACTGGGTTTAAGGGACGTGGTTGGTTTCAGTTTCTGTGGAAGTCTGCTGCAATAATTGGAAGAATCAGATTGTTGTTTTGACGTATCCATATCTAGAGGGTAGATAACTAGATAACACTTCTTAAGTACACTCCCATTCAAAATGCATGGGTTAACATTTCTTTCTGTGTAGCACGAAAAAGTCTGAGAAACACTCCAATTCCAAATTTATGGGTTTACATTTCGTTCTGTTTGGCACGAAAGAAGTCGGACAATCGTGCTCTGGAAAAGGATTCAATAGAATATCGTGTGATACTGGGTGTGTTGGCAACACTTTAATGAAGCCTTAAAGGGAACATATTATGAAAACAACACTTTTCCTTGGATTTGGGGTGTTGTTTTGGGTCTCTGGCGCTCCAACACGCATACAAACTTTGAAAAAAGTCTGTACATTAATTTTTGAGTGAGATATGCATTTCTGAAAGTACCCCGCCTACTGTTACCAAACGAGCGAGTCCGTTTCGGTGCCCCCTCCCTCCTACGTAGGAAGGGGGGGACATGAATATTGCCTCCCACTTCCCCACACCCCTCCATTAGGAGCACAGCTACGATTTTGTGGACCAGTGGACGAGCAGCTCCGGCAAGGGAAAACACCATAATACGTCTCCTTTAGGAAATCAAGGTGCTTTGAACCTTTCTCTGCCAAATGACATGCAGCTGACACTTGACATTATGGGACAATATCAAGTAAAACTATTTCAATAAATCATTGATTGGTAAAATAGGATTCTCAAATGCCTTTTAAATGCCAGATAAAGTGCTTAAAAGCTAGACGTGTCATCTAATGGGGCACTGTGAATCCCTTTCCAACTCTTACGATAAGAGTATATAAATGCAATGAACTTCACCTTAAGTTGTTCCATACTTAATCACCTAGTTCGCTGCATGACTGTGAGGTGTGCAGGTGATGGTTGAAGGCAATATGGAGTGTATAAAACAAGGCATTCGTCCTAGGTCAGACATTAAGGATTTGGAGAATTAGGACAGCACTTCAGATTAACCATCCCTGTGTTACTGATAATGGCCACAGAGAACATCCCCTGCCAGTTTGCTGTTCAATTTACACATAATAAAGTCAACGTTTGTACTTCTTTGATGCTTAAAAAGCTTTTAACCGAGAGGACATTGGTATGAGGTAAGTAGGTGCTTTATGGAGACTGTAGTTTCAGTTCATATACCAGAGAGAGCCGACAAACAGCACATCTGCCATTCATTACCAGACAGACAGACAAGCTTGCGCACACACACACACACACACACACACACACACACACACACACACACACACACACACACACACACACACACACACACACACACACACACACACACACACACACACACACACACACACGGCTAACAAGGGGAAAATGAAATGAATCCACTGGATATGGCCACAGAGGAAAAGATAACACCCCCCATCCCCCTCCCCACATACACACACTCGTCTCATGGATTTCATCAAGATGTTGAGTCGACGGGGGTTAACTGGAAACGCGAATGAAACCTAAGCGCCGTCCCATCTCCATTCTATTCAAACAAACAGGGAGCAGAGAGTCCCCTGCAGGTGTGGTCCACGGCCACAGGCAGCGGCACCCAATCTGCTTCCAACAGGGACACCTGCACGGCCCACATCAGTATAGTCTCCCAGTTATTAAACCATAATAATAAACCACTCATTTAAAGGTGCTGTGTGTTAGATTCAACAGCTTCTTTTTGAATGTAGATATCCATGAGACAAATGCTCAACCAAATCTCTTGTTTGACTGTAGGCCGCTTCCAACTCATTTCTGACCAATCAAGGCATCTCTTCCCTGATCGGGGAATCTCTATCTTGCCTGTCAATCACTTGCGTGCAGACAGCGTTACCCTCTCAACGGCGTCTAAACATAAGGGAGGGAGGGAGGGAGGGAGCCGAAAATACTGTTCTCTTCTGCTCTTTTCAAAACTTTCGACCAGAGGAATAATCATGCTGTACAAATGTGAGTAATTCCACTGTTATTGTATGCAGACGGCCCGGTCTTCCTGTCATCTCTTAGATTCCATGCACAGTTGTGGGTCCATCGTCAGTAATGGGGTAAGAGTGTAAACATAGATGGAGTTCTTCAATGCAGACCTATGTGACTTAATCTGATCTTCTTTTAACCAGATCCTAATTCTAGTAAGGAGTGGTGTACACCTCTTTCTGGAGGGATTGAGTGGCTATCTTGTTCAGTAGCAAGAAGTGTAAATTGGGTTGAAATCCGTCCTCATGGCCATCCCGTTTGGCTGTAATGCCATGCTTGGATAGATGAACACGTACAGATCAATCATAGTTTGCAATGCACAAGTCCAGTCCACCTGAATAAAGATGAGATGCCAATAACAAGAAAATCTGCTTATATGGTGCGATAGCTTTTCTAACACAGAATCAATCCCTCTAAAGTCATATATGATGTCAATGCCAAATTACAACCACATTTCTTGCAAAAAATAAATGAATATCAGTTGCACCTTTGATATAATAACGATACCCTCCCTAACCCTATTCAGGGAGGGTTCCCTTTAAATCTGTAAAACACTGAATTAAACATCACAAGGGACATGTGTTGGAGAGAATACGTTTCAGACTAAATTCCACATTGTCCCTGCTCTTGGGCATCGGTGCAAATAGGCTGCTTTAAAATTGTACAGGCAAGGGAGTGAGGGGCTAGGAGGGGGGAGGGGGCTGGATTAATGTTTCTTACCGATTTCCTGCGTGGGATTTAAGGCCGTTCTGCCGGTGACATTGAGACAAACAATGGCCGACATGCAGGTCACATCTTTGCCACCTCTCTGGCAGTCCTTCACGAAGATGTTCACCTTGTTGGGCTCGAACCTGATGTTGGCATTGATCCTCACCACGCTGCGTGACCTGTTGATCAATAGCCGGGTTGGTTATGCTACCATCATGTCCGTCCATTATGTCACCCATTGCACTCCTAACCCTCCCTTGAGAACCTTCCCTTTTTTCTTGTTTTCTTGCATGATATTTAAGGGACTTGCTCCTTCTTTCCTCCTTTTCTTTGGGGGCTAAGCTTATGGGGGGGGGGGGGGGGGGGTACAGACTGTACCTGTGATTAAAGGGACTGCATGGGAAATGTTGACATGCATAAATCGTTTCAAGCATTTAACATGTTTTCCATTTCACAAAATAATTAGCCCTTCCCCGACAGCCTGTGGAGGGTTGAATTCAGAGGGGTCAGAAATAATAATGAATTTCTGCTTCGGACAGGTAGTCCCTTTAAGAACTACACATATAATTGACTTGACTTCAATCAGGTTTATCAGTGGGAATGTTCACAATATGGTAGGAGATTAAGACTTCCCATATCTTTAGTTATTAATTGACTCAATGTATTGGCAAAAGCCATAGCAAAGGTGTTAGATAAGAGGTAGTGAGGCAGCGCTTGTGGGAAATGGAGGTCCTATCTTTGGACAGAGATAAGCTAAATACACAAGCATTTATCACAATTTATTCAGACTTTTTTTAATTGATCTATTAACTTGCATACCAAAACACATACCACCGGGTTATATTGTAGGCCAACAATACGTTACTTTATGTTACGTTTAGTTCAAGGCCAACTCTGTATGGCACACCCTGGATGGATCAACAATCAAGGAGTCTCTTCTATTGCTTCTATATATCAAACGCAATAGCCACCACACACACACACACACACACACACACACACACACACACACACACACACACACACACACACACACACACACACACACACACACACACACACACACACACACACACACACACACACACGCACACACACTAGCTCCATCCCGATGTGCCGTGGTCGGATTTAAAGGGGCAGTACCAACCAGAGAAGAATGGCAGCACCATAGGAGCCCACGGCCAGGTCCACCAGCCCGTCCTCGTTCATGTCCATCCTCCCGTGGATGTTCTGGCCAAAGTAGCGCAGGCCGGCTGCCAGGTCAGCAGCCGCTATCCTCTGGACCGCAGCAGAGAGGGAGAGGGCAGGACGAACACATTACTCTGAATATCCCGTCCTCCTGCCCAGTATCGCCAAGAGGATGTCCACGGGGAAAAGGGAGCGTTGTACTATAATATTACTTGAATTACTACTGGTGTTATTTGTTTGAACAGCGTTCATTAATGGTTTCAGAGCTTATGAACTCCATGATAATGACATTCAATCATATGCTGTGAATGTTTACAGCCACTACCGTTGAGTTTATAAACCTCCACTACATTTGGACTGTGCCTCTCCATAAACAAACCCAAATAAGTCCTGGTAGTTAGAACTTCCACCCAGCACCATCGCTCAGAGTGATTATGATGAACTTACCTGTTTGTATTTGCGAAGGATGCGATTCTGCTGGCTGAAGAAGAGATAGATGGCCCCCTTGTGGTCGTCCTCTAGGGGGGCTCCCACCACCAGGTCATTGAATCCGTCCCCGTTGAGGTCAGGGACAGGGGCCAGCGATGAGCCAAAGCGAGCATTCTGTCCACCGTTGTGGATCTCCAGCGCACCCTCAAGGATGAACCGGTTCTGAGGGAGGGAGGAAGGGAGAAACGAGACAGAGTGCAGAAAAATGTAACACAGTTACTATGACTTGTCTAATCGAACCTGAAAAATAAACATGGAAAGGGCGTTTTAAAAAAGTTATTTCAAATTGACCAGTCCCATGATCTATGCTACCTCCATTCGAACTTATGGGAGAAAATGACTGAGGTTAAAAGAAACTATGAGAAACATCTTGCCCACATGATTGACACCTGTATGGAAAAAGGCAGAGTTAATCAAGGGCCCTGTTCCAAGGGAATTCCATGTGTCGTTTATGACACATGGAGACACCTCCAGATAGCCCTCTGTGAGGAGCCCCTTATCTCATCATTCATTAGAGCTGGCCCTGGGGTCTCCGGTGAGGTGACTGCTGAAGCAGTGATCCCTCTTCAGTCAATGAACTCAGTCCAATTCTCAGTTCACTTAGATATTAAGGTTATATAGGTATATAAGTATATCTTGTAAGTATTGTTACAATTAAAGCTAAACGTTAAACACTTTATTAATATATTATCTGGCCCATTTGAAGGAAAGGTCAACAAATGCCTACATCCTGAGGGACATTAACACGTGTCACTCATTCACACTGTTTGCCTTTCAACAACTAACACTGAGGCCCCGTCCACACAGAGCCAAAACGGGTGAGGACGATCCGGTTTAGTTTTATGCGGTTCAGGAATATCTCCGTAAAGATGGAGTCATTGCGAAACCGCATCGAGCTCTAGAAACGCTGTAGTAAATATTCAAGGAGCTGGTTCTCCACAGAAAGAAGTGGAGCGCATCAAGCCTGCGCGCATACAGCCTGCGCGCTGTATACAAACATTCAGTCATGAGGAGAGTCAACCTTTTAAATTGAGCAGATTCAGCAGAAATACTTTTTAATGTACAGTTAGTAATACAATTTATCACGGAGCTTTATTTAAAGCTACAAAAATAATACAAATAAAATAATAAATAGAAAATTCAACGCAACTCTGACGTCGCCCAGCTGGTGGGGGGGCGATGACGTCAGCGTCTGCGTTTCAGGCGTCCACACGAATCCTAACACGAGAGCGCATAGGTCCGGATAGATTTGAAACCACCCTGGGACCTGGTTTCAGAAAAGAGTGTTTTCGGCCACCGGGTCCACCGGATCCTTCTGGACGGTCGGCCCAAACGCACAAGACTTATGCGGTTTCACCTAAAAATTGGCTCTGTGTGGAAGTGTGAGTGTCATGTAAACGCACTGAAGTCAGTCATTGCGTTTACATGCACCGCTTAATCCGATTACAGCCATAGTTCGACTATACATGGTGGTGAGAAAATCTATTAATTGGCCGAAGCATGTCATACCCCGGTACGATAGGTGGCGCTGTACCCATTTCAACTAGTGGTAATAGAGCCACTGGCTGACCTCTTTAGATCACCAGCAACAACTAACTCATTCGAGAAAGATGTCTTCAGTAGACAGCTGTCAGTTCAAGTCCATGTCATTTCTCCGACACTCCATGGATCCGACCTCTCAATAACCCGAAATACTCCCATTGGTGCCCAGTAGTCCGACGTCCCTTGATTTAGAAAAAAATAAACCCTTTACTCCGACATCCCATGTTCCAACTATATGGGTTTTTGTGGAACACCTCCAATAATCGAATATCTGAATCAACAACATCACGTGAAATTACTTTTCTCTAGCCTATTAACACATTTCAATGTTGCATGCCATGTGACTGTCTGCCAGGGCTCCGACGCAGTCTTTCAGATTCATTATATCTGAGAATAACGCCGTCAGTTCGGCCGCGCAATGAATGAATAAAGATCGTAAACACATCGGAAGAAAAAAATATATATTTTGACATATGTGCCTGAAGTTACTACTTTACAACCTTGTTGATGACCAACATCACACGGATGAAAACAATCTTTTCACATCCGTTTTCCTTGGCAGCATTTCAGGAATTTCGCCCTATTAATGTACTCATTGCAAAAGCGCATCTAGCTGTAGAAACGCTACATAATCCAGGCCTACGCGTGGCACTGATTCTCCACCAAAAAAAGAAGAAGATGAGGCGGAGCATGCGCATCAAGCCTGCGCCCTGTATACAAACATACAGATGAGGAGGACAGAACCAACATCTGCAGTTTTACCCAAACTTGTCAATTGGGCAGAAACTACATTTTAATGTACAGTTAGCAATTCAATTAGACGGAAAGCTCACCTTGGGAGGGCGGGCAACGACATCATCGTTTGCGTATGGCGTCCCAATCCTAACACGAAAACGCAGGGAGACGTTTTTCTCTTTTTCTCTATTTCACCCTGTGACCTAGTTTCAAAAAAGTGTGTTTGCAGGAACCTAAAACGCCGGGTCCATCTGGACGGTCGGCCCAAATGTGAAAGACTTGCTTTTTTACACAAAAATCGTTTTCGTATGGACAGGGCCTTAATCTCTCCAACCTAGTCCTTCTCAACCTCAACAATCTCAGTATCAAAGTGGACAAGTGCTCGGGACATCTTTCATAAAACCAGATATAAACACTCCAAGGACCCCGTGCACAACTCTCATAACCTGGTCATCATGCGCACATACAAACTCAGCATATTGGCCATAAACACGACCAATATGTTCAGACTACAGAGAGGTCTCACAACAAGAAGATAAAATAAGTCTATCAAGCTGGCACATATGGTCAGGAGATGAGTTCAGGTTGTGGGTGCGTTATGACTCCTTGTTCCATGGCTTACCTCAGGGTTTCAGCTGACGGAAGAGTCTTCTCTTGAAATCAATTCCTTTAAACAACTGCTCTGACTGCTGTCCTGAACTCTTTAGCAGCTATCAAACTCAGCTGTTTGTTTTTCCTCATTGCATTTCTTCTCAGTCTGCTAATCATTCGCTACATCAATATACAAAAGCCATGAAAGCCGGAGATCAAATGAGCTTCTAGCCTGCTTTATATTCCTTTGTTTTCAACCAGAGATTATAGGAAATCTTTAATTTTACGGTCTTTCACTGTGATTCTAAAAGCTATTCTGAGCTGTTGCTGAATCAAAGGAAAATCGCTGGATTTCCAGAAAGATGTTCTTATTGCATGTCCAACATAAAGCGACTTTGGGGGATGTGGTGGGATAGTAAACCTCTGAAGAATGAAGTTGTATTTGAAATTAGAATCCTATGCGTGTGACTGTGGAAATTTATTTTCTACTTGGTGTTCCAATTATTGATTCAAAAATAGTTCTGTTTCAGCCTATAAAGTATAAATAATAGCTATGATTTGAAAGGAAACTGCTGATGCAGAGAGCGAACTGATCTGATGGTTGTGTGGTCAAGCGAGACATCGAGGTTGACCACACAAGATAGCGTGTTGAGTAATTTGTTCTGCCTCAGGCAGATTGACAACGTGGGGAGAATATCACCATCACTTCATGAGTTCCCATGAGTAAATAAAAAAGGTTAGCCTCTCGAATGAAATTTTGCGTATTCAAAGTTTACACATGAGGATTACAGCAGCCTTGAAGTATTTAAACGAGAAAAGCTAGTTTTACTCATCCATGTTCCATGAGAAATGGCAAATATTTATTAATCATGATGCAGGCATTAGTGCAACAACCTCCACTTTGATATGGACATTGTAATAATTTGAATAATCAATCTTTATCGGTGATCATTGTTGCCCATCGTTTCTTTGCTTTTGGAGTCCTTGTATTTTCATGCAAGTATCCTTGTATAGTTCTGCTTGTCAGTCTGTGTCTGCAGGAGAACTAAATACTGTGGACTGTACTGGCAGTACAGTGACGAGAGTATCCCAGCAGCTGGTCTGCTCTATCGAGCCAACGTTGGGAGTATTTTGAAACCTGAAGAATAATGGAGCAGGTCAACTGACAGTCATGTCTCATAATGACCAGGGACAGCCCAGACATTTCTTCCGCCTTTCATCCAACCCTGAATGAAAAGGGTTGGAAGACTTCCTCCAAGAGGTGAATTCTTTCCTTTCTCAATTCATACAAGAATAATAAAGCATGTCAACTAGCACTGTGTCAACTGGCAAGGATATCAGACCTGCATGACGTGGAGTGGTTCATCTACCTGCAGATCCAGAGTATTTCACTGGTGACCTGGAAGGCACCCGGAGTTTGTCCCACACATAGTGTGAGGCAGTCTGATTCACTAATTTTCACAATACGCAGGTCACTTGATTAGGGTCCGCTGGTCTCTACCAGTGTCTGGAACTGGAGGGCCCAAGAACGTATGTTTGCACAGGTTCTGACCACATTCATACATATGTGTGCCTTACTTTGCCAACATAGTTAAAAAATGTACACAAATTGTCCTTGTTATTTTGCTTGTTGTGCTTATGTATACATATATACATGCGTATCTACTTTTTGTGTATTTGTGTGACTGCTTCCTCTTCAATTAATCGTGGGAATTGTTTTGCAAAGGGAAGCAATTTGGTTTGTTTTTTAATGTTTTTTCTTTTGCTTTGCCTGAACAATGTGAAGTTGTGTAAGTGCTAGAGGTGTGTGTTTGTTCAAATGCTTGTGTAAATGCACACCTGCGTGTGAGTGTGTCTGTAGGGTGGCGTATACACACCAGCTCTGTGACTCTGTAGATGTAGACCTTGCCCTTCTCCATTCCTCCACTGAAAAACATGGGCGCCGCCACCAGGAGATTGTCTGTGACTCCGTCTCCGTCTATATCCAGAGGGGCTATCACACTGCCATAGTAGGAGCCGATCTGCAGGAATCACACACACACACACACACAGTCATTTTTTTTAAGTGCCTCTATGTTCACTCTGCACTGTATAGTAGTTAGTCCATCCCTTACTCGCCAAATGAAGGGCAAATTAAATTCACTATAAGTATGGCCTATTCTCATATAGAAAAAACAAAGCATTTGTGCTCGATGCTTGACTAATCAGCTGTTAGATGACGAATAGAGTCAGGAAGGGAAGGTGAAATACGGTTCTGTATTGTGTCAGTAGCGTGGGAGGCCTGTCTAGACGCTACAGTAAGACTGAGTGTCATTGGCTAGAGAGTCAGGGACTGCCTTCCAAACAGGAAACAGCTGTGTGTAGAAACATCCTTTTTTGCAGGATAAACGTATTCAAGCAATAACTTCTGGATGTGATGTCATAAACTCTCGGAGACCTCGAAGGCCTTTCTGCTGACAGTACTGAGCATTGCTCTAGTAACAGTAGGCTGATATAATATATATATGTGTGTGTATCCATATATATTCAAACACAATTGTCTATTATCTTAACTAAATCTAAACTGTTAATCAATACATTACATTACATTTATATAGCTGACACTTATATCCAAAGTGACTTACAATGAGTGCATTTAACCAAGATGATACAGCACAGAAATTCCAAAGAATCATACAAATACATACAATTAATCATAGAAGACAACAGCTTCAAGTGCGACATTATAGATGCATTATCAAGAGATAGAGAAAGGCATCTTGAATTGTTGCTTTTGTCTTGGGTCAAGACGCATTCTGAACAGAAGAGTTTTCAGAGGGAAGATGTGTAAGGTTACCGCTGTCCTGAAGTCGGTGGGGGAGCCCGTTCCATCATTGTGGAGCCAGGCCAGAAAACAATCAGTATTTTGTTTAGCGCCAGGGAAGTGAGGTTTGCTGCACCCTCGTAGTAAATCTAAATCAAGCAGCAACACGTGCAGCGGAGTGGAGTACTGTGAGAGAACTAGTAGGTTGAAGACCAGCAGGGCATATTCTTTCTAGATGAGCGGCAGAGGTCTAATGGCATATGTAGGGGGACCAGCCAGAAGGAAGTTGCGGTAGTATAGACGCGAGATGACAAGAGCCTGGACCAAAACCTTCATGGCCGTCTGGGCCGTGTGGTACAATACAATTTCTTATACTGACTGAAGCGTCTTCAATTTAAAATGGTGTTGATAGTAACTTTATGAAGAAAAGCTGATTTAATTGAACTGCAACAGATAAAAAGGTCTGCTGAAGAGAGCCAAATCAAGAGAGATATAAAAACAAAGTTTTTATATGTTAAGTTTCCGATGTCAAGTTTGACTGTTATGGACACCTTCACAGAAGGTTCAGTTCCCTTGGATGGCAAAATGTGATTCTGAAACATTTATGAGCGTGTGGTAAAACCGTTGAAGACTGCCAGATGTAGTCGCCTGGTAACTGGTCTCCACGGTGACAAGTAAAAATAAGGACACACAGATGTTGAGTGGGGTAGAATGCTTGCCTTTGATAACAACGGCAGGATTTAACCTACATACGTTTTTTTTTAGCTAGGTTTAGTCATTGCATTGAGGGTAATTAGGGCAAAAATAGTTACGTAATAGTCGTTTATGTTTAGAATGAGGTTCACACTTCTACATGTTAGTGTTAGGGAAATAAGTAGTTACGTTTAGGTATTGGTTGGAGGGGGTTCAATTAATTATTGTGCAGGAGAGAAAGTGGTTCAAAGTCATCCTTAAGGGGTTATTAGAGACATCCTTGAGGCACAATCGTTAAAAATGGGAACAAATGGAACATGGTTATATTATGTTAGAGAATAGACATAGACGGACATACTGTAGTCTGAATATTCCCTGAGTTTGTATATCCCCCAATGCCAAATAAACTAAGTCAGACAGTACAGACCTCATGAGTACCTAAACCGAGTGCTGTGGCAGTGGAACTCATTGGCATAGAGCGGTAGTTAGCTTGATTCTAACACAGGGATCTTAAAGATGTAACAGAGGGGACAATGTTAAAACAGTATTCATTTTTCTCATGGAGCGTTCACAATATTGTAAATTGGTACAATGTTGCTGGAGAAACACTTAGCTGAGTATAACATCAAAATGATGTAGAGTATACCTGCTGGCCTTTGAGTGAATGCAGAATGGTGAGGTTTCCGGTGTTCTTCAGGGTGAAGATGATGACTTTGCCAGTGTGGTTGAAGCGTGGGGCTCCAGCAACAAGCAGACGACCACTTCTGGCCGAAACCACAGATGTTACTGCATAACCTGGCGGTACAGGGAAAACGCACTTTAAGACCAGCATAACTAACACACTATGGACATTTTAAAAGCATTTTTTATGGGTGATGGTACAATAACCATAATTTATGGAAAGGTATTTGTGGGTTTATCTATTTTCCTCTTGCTAGGCCCTATAATACTCTTCCATGCTTCTCTTCTTGGAAAGATGGAACGTGTATAGCTCAATACCTACAATTGACAACTTTTGCATTATTAAAATGACAGCAATAATCCCAAAATGTAAATATATATTTATTGCTAAGTTTATTTAACAGTAAAAAGGGTGCCGTATTCTCTCCCCCGCACATGTTAAAGTGATTTAAAGCACCATTCTCGTGGTACTCAAGGAACAGTGTTAACTTTGACCCCAATGTCAGATGCATAAATATGTCATTGGTAATTGCCAAATATATTATACTTAGATGATATAAGCACTCCCCAAAGCAGAGTGTCAATCTCAAGGTGAAGACTAATGTATATTATCCACACATTTAAAAAACAGACCAGCAGTGGTACTCAGAAATAAAATAAAATATAACCGCAAGCGGTGATTAACGGGGTCCGAGCAAAATTAAAAGTCAAGAACACACTAATGGAAGATATATAAATGTATTTAGGGGAAGATGTTACACTTATAAACCTGAACTGCAGCCTCAGTCACATGGTCAAAATGTATATTGATAAGCACACAACATCCAGAAAACTCAAAGCACACATTTCTCAAGTGAATTAGGGTGCACTCACACTAGGCCATCTGGCCGTGGCCGTTGGCCGTTTTCACACCTAACCGTGCTCAAATGGCCACATTGTTCTCTGGCCTGCACTCACACTAGGCCACCTGGCCGTGGCCGTTGGCCGTCGCAACTGTGGCCTGGCCACGGTAGGCTCTTGTACATACGTCATCACGTCGTAAGTAACACGTCATCACCAAGCGTCCGCTGCATGGACCATAATAAAGTCTGCCGCCAGTCAGAGTTCTAACAACAATGGACAACAATACAGAGAACACAGTTCGCACTTTGCTGAGTCTGTTGCTTATTTGGATATATGTTTACCGTTTAATGGGAAAGAAGGCTTGTCGCCTTTATTATGTCCGTGGTCGTCGCATGGACTATACGTCATTCAGCTGAGGAACGTAGCCGTGCGTGTGCGCGTGTCGGCTCATTAGCATCTGTACCGTAGCGGCCCGTACCGTAGCAGCACACCTCTCCCAAGTGGCCAAATTGGCCTGGCCTGGTCAGACTGGCCACACACACACTGGCAGATTTGAGCACGGTTAGGTGCTAAAACGGCCACGGCCACGGCCACGGCCAGATGGCCTAGTGTGAGTGCACCCTTAAGGGCTTTCTTCAAAGCATATACCTGAAAAATCTTTGAAATTCTGAAGAAATTAAACATTTGTAGTCAAGAACACTAAGGGAAGAAATATAAATATGACAGAGTTAATTATGAAGGAAAAATGGTTAACTGAGGAGTTCCCCTTAATGCATACTGTGTCTTGGCAGACCAATTCTTGGAAACTAATGAGCCGGAATGTTGATTGCCTGATGAATTTCAGGTGCTGTTCAATGTTGTGTTTCTTAAATGAGTGGCATTGACAGAATGTCATGTTCAGCTTGTTCACAATGCTCTAATCAGGATTTGAGCTCTCAACCTAAGGATCACCAGTGCACGGCATTATCCCGTTGAGCCACTGACATTCCTGACCTGCATGAAGCCTCGTTCACATGGTGAAAATGTCGATTGATAAGCACACAACATCAAGAAAACTCCAAGCACACATTTCACAAGAGAATTAAGCAAACAGTAACTGTCAGTATTATATTGATTCATCAATAGATCAAAGGTGTGTAGGCAAGATTTAAGAGCTATAAATTTAGTATAATCTGTTTGAAATGGCATAGTATTCCATTAGCTCTGCCTGAATGATATACTCTGTGAAATATCTGTTTAGAGTTCACGGTGCCTGTTTCTATATGAGTACATTTTGATTTTAGGCCATTCCAAACCAATCAGGGAATCCATCTGGTCTGTCAATCAAATTAGAGCATACAGCATTATATTCTTATTGGTGCAGAAAATAAAGGGTGGGAGGGAGCGGAGAGGGAGGTTGAGTTTGTATGTGTTGATTAGGTAACACATCTTGCTCTCTTCTGCCAAAGGATATGGGGATATGCAATGTATGAAGCTAATAAAAAATATTATCCACAGCTGCCTCTTGAAGGGTCACCAGATGTAATCTTTAGCAAGTACATTACATTGCAACTATTAAACTCACACCTTTATCTGAAAGGACTTACAATAAATGCATTCAACCATGAAGATGCAACCAAAAAAGTGCAAGAAACTGCTTTTTTTATGCAGCAATATCAGTTCCGTGATCCCTCCCTTTATTTCCAACTCTGCTAATTCATTTCCATTTGGGTATTTCTATGAGTTAGTTGGCATCAGCTCCTCATCATTTCACTATGAGTGTCCAGCAGTATGCTATAGATTATAATCAGCCAACAGGTGTGTTCAGCAGTTTTAACTCATTAAATGTATTCAAGTTTGGAACTAAAGAAAGCTGTTGGCGTTCAGATTCTGTTTGTTTTAGAATGTCAAACAAACCTGTCACCTGATTGGACGATCTTCGAGAGGTCAGCGATAACCGGGGTCATGTTGAAATGGGTTTGAACTTTGACCACAGCACCAAGGTGGAGAATAGTAGCTGTTGGCAGTGCCCAGGGCAGCGTAAACACTAGGTTGGACTTCCAGTCCTCAACGTTGACAACGGCTTTGGGCTGTCCCACAACAACACCTTTGGCTCAGTAGTGCCACCCACGATACAGTCTCACTGGAGCCGGCCGACCCTCCTACTCACCGAGGTAGGCCCCGTGGTTCTTCAGCTCCTCAGGGAACTCCTGAGCGTAGGAGGACTTGGGGGGGATCACCTTCCCTTGCCGGGTCTCCTTAAGCACGGCTCCGTTCCAGTCGTAAGCCCCCACAGCTCCCACCAAGACGCCGTCCTGCAGGGAAGGGGACAGATGAACGGCTGACACTGCGTTGTGTTGAGATACCAGAGCTCGTCCACGGGCCGCTGTGCCGCCATGCACCGTCACACGCTGTATGTATGCAGACTCATCTTGGGAAAGGGCTGCTGTTATTGTTCTATTGTTTTGTTTTTTTAATTGCATATTATATTTGTGGGACAGCTTTCTAAAAAGATAGTCGTTTGAAGGCTATCATGAAAACAACAAAAGGCATCAGAGAAAGTGACTATCCCTGGAAAGTTACCATAAGTGCTTAAATTGGCAACATTCAACCATCATGAGTTACATGGTCTCCACGGTTGGAGAAGAGCCAACCAGTCCAGGTCAGACGATGGTGCTACGACACAACGTGTGTCTACGTTGGCTGAATGATTCTGCCCCTTTTTTGCCAGCCTTTGCTTTAAAGCATTAAATGATACAGAACCTAACTTTATGCATCCACAACAAACACATTCAACTGACCCTGACTTACATCCTTTTCCCAAATGTGTTTAAATAACAATGTCATGATGAATAGATAATAGCAGATGGGCAGTATCAACAGACTGAAAACATTTGTAAAGAATCAGAGGCAAATATATGAACCTCATGGGAAACATCATCTTGAGTTCCCTAAAGTGAATGCTTTATTAGTTTGGTAAATAATTGCCCACTGGAGGAGATTTAGATTGGAATTACTAACGTGGTAAGCATTATTAACCACACTTTGACTCCATGAAAATAAAACTTTAAAGGTCCCTAACCGGCTCAGTTACATGCCGATCACAATATGCCGAGAAAGTATTTTCCAATGTTAGCATATGTTGAATCACTTGTTATTCTTTCTCAAGAAATGGAAAAGCCTTGTTACCAAACTGGCTCTAGCACAACGTGAAACGTCTGTCAGCAATGTAAGGTTTTGTGGTTCTCTGTTTGGCCCAAATGGTCACTATGGTAATTGAATCAACTTCCAAAACAACATTATGTACCAGTTATTTTGCCATTTAAGGTACCGAGCAATTCTACAATATGTCCTGGCTCGTTTTTTTCGGTCATCATTATTTCAGAGCAGGCCATAATTGTGGTTCAGTGGCCTTTCCGGTTGCCAATTTGACATCAGTGCGGGGAGATAATAGCTAAGTCCAAGAAACATGAATGAACATGATAAAATGCACACAGGGTACACCCAGTAACTTATTGAATCCAAGTCAAGCTCGAATTGCTTGGTACCTTTGTTAAATGAAAGAATCAAACCCTATTAGATACAAAGCTCTATAAAATCAGTAGTCCACGTGTATGGTCAGAAGCTAATGTTAAACACTATTCTTGAGGGGCCGTGAGTATAGTAAAACGGTACATAGAGGAAACTGTAAGACACATGCCACATCTGGATATATATGACATAAGCGATATTCCGATGCTGGGACATGTCACGTTCAACGAAACCATCTGGGCTCTGTGATGGCATGCTTTTCTCTATTTAAGACCCGACTTTTTATTTTTGGTTGGCAAATAACATTTGATCCTGCTCTCAACACTCCAAGTTCATGGTTGACACCAGCCTTCAAGCTTCAACCATCCCTGGAATGCAGCGTTGAGGACGGAGTTTCCAGTCATTCCTGCCGCCCGGCTGCAACCTCTGGTCTCTATTTATTGTCTTTGGTCTGAAGCACCAGATATCTTTATTGCTCCCTAGACAAGTAGCGCTGTGCAGGAAAGCTGGAAATAAAATATCAAAGCTGTCGCATCAGCGCTAGTCAACTGTGGAATAATGGATGAGGGGGAGGGGGAAGGGGGGGGTCATAAAAAATAAGGAATTCTTGAGAGAAGTACACTGTGTATACTTTAACGTGTCCCTGTCACATCGCTCTGCTTAAGATGTGTCAGTGCAAGCCTGCAAGCCAACACACCTGCAGAGATCCACTCTGGGATAGCATCAAAGAATCATAGAACTGAAGAAGAAGCAGGAGAGAAAAAGATGCCTATAGTCTGGGAACCAAAAATAAGTCAAATGGGCCGCTGTGTCAAGCGTCTCTCAACCTCTGACTAATGTCTCTCCCTGGGGACACCACTGTATCTTATTCCTCTTTGTTGGGTGGCTGAGGTGGAAAATACTGTGGTGGATCTACTGCCAGGGGGCTCTGAAATCATTATCAGTATGACCTGAAGCACAGAGAGAGACAGACAGAGACAGAGACAGAGACAGAGACAGAGACAGAGACAGAGAGAAAGAGAGAGAGAGAGAGAGAGAATATAGGCCCCGTCCACACAAAGCCAATTTTTTTGGATGAAGCCGCATAAGTCTTGTGCGTTTCGGTCCGGGGCCCGATGCCGCACATTTCTGAACCCACCCTCGGAGGTGCTTTCAAATCTATCCAGACCTATGCGGTTTCGTGTTAGGATTTGTGCGGACGCCTGAAACGCAAACGATGACGTCATTAGCCCCCCACCAGCTGGGGGATGTCAGAGTTGTGCTGAATTTCTTATTTTATTTGTATTCTTTTTGTAGCTTTAAATAAAGCCCCTTGATAAATTTAATTACTAACGGTACATTAAAAAGTATTTCTGCTCGATTTAAAAGGTTGAATCTCCTCATGACTGAATGTATATTCATATATAATACAATGGCTAGGGCGTTTAGAACGGTCTACCGTCGTTGCTTCTTTCCCCATAAAAAGCTACAGTCACTGTTTAATGACGTTGATTTACCTTTGAGCATTTCCTCTTATAGGCTTCTGTGTAAATTGTTGTTTAGAATTAACGTTTGTATCAAGAAAGAAAGACCCATCATCACAGCTGTTGCCGTTGGACATGGCTAAAACCTGCTTTGCACATGCCTTCCCGCATCAAAGTTGGTTATTTCAATGCATAAATATTCAGTGATTGAAATTAAATGGCTTTTTATTTTCAAAATCCGATGAGACAGATTTACTTCAATAGAAAAAAGAAAAGCCAGAAAATCATATGGAAGATGCTGTTTGTCGTTGTTTATTAGCCGCTGGTATGTGGAGATGTGGTGGCAGATATGAACCTTACCTCTACGTTGTGAGAGGAGAAGCCAGCCTGGGACATCTGGAGACCAAACGCTGTCCCATTTTTACTGGTTCCTGAGGAAACCCAACAGGTTTTGGAAGTTTAGCAGTACCCAAGAACACAGAGAATTCCTCACTCCCATAAACACATGATGACAGCACAAGTGCACTTGAACCACGTGTTAAAGGGATATTGGCGTTTTCATACGGTGCTTTATTAAATGTTATGCTTAAGTTCCGAGAAACATTGTGGAAATACAGTACTTTGCACATACCTTCTAAACTGAAGATGCGTTCTCCAAGAGCATCCACGATGTCCTTTAAGGCCGACTCATCCGTCACGTTAAAGAAATGTTTGTCGTCCGGGTCACTAGCAATGTATTTGATTTCATTGAGAAAGGCTTCAGGATTGATTCCCCGACGGTTGTAGTAGCCAAGAACCTATGCAAAAAAATACAGAGGTGAATTCCAATCCATATAATATACGGTATCCTTACTGTCAGCTATCTCCAATCACAAGAAGTACTTTGTTAGTATTCGTAGATTATTTCTGTGTCCGATACAGCCATTTAAGGGCACCATGTCAATACAGTCAACAATTCCACTGGTTTCACCAACAAAATGACTTCAGACCTCTTATTAGACGCCAATAAACCAACGTCACCACCAGCTTTGACGGAGAATGTCATTAACCATACTGATTGGCAAGCATCAACTGTGGTCTGGAGCAGCTACAGCTTTTACTGCGGTGTAGCTTTGAGTTTGGCTTTATGACACTTTTGCAGCACATATTTTGCAGCACTGAGAAGAATACTCAGACACTGACGTTAAGTCCCCTGCTGGAGACCTGACTGCGTTAGTGCTGGAGCTAGGCTCGTGAACCAATCAACCTCTCGATTGTGACCCTAAAAAGGTCTCCGGTAGCCTAGATGATTAGAACAATACCAGTGAACACTTACGGCAATTGCGTAGCGAGTGATGCCGTCCTTCTCGCAGTCCTCGATGACCTGCTGGAGGTCCGGGCTGTCATGAGACTCCCCGTCTGTTATCACGATCATCACCTTCTTTGCCCCCCGACGGCCGCCTTGTTTGAATCCTTCCGAGCTGTACAGATACATATTCAAAGATGCAACCTTCAAGTTGTAGATATCTTGAATAACGTAAAAAAAAAAAAAGGTTATGTTGTCTGCAGTTTGAAATGTTAAGGGAATATACTTCGGACAACTCCTCAATCCCCCAGCAAAACCTGGTTTACAGCCTTACTCGAGGCAACAGTTACTTAATTTAACCCGATGGGCGGTCAAGGATCTGGTCAGGGAAATGATCCCCCAATTGTCCCCGAAACTTAGAAAGCACTGACAATAATAAACAATCTTTTAAAATGGCACACAACTTTTATGTTGAATTTTTCTAAATAGGAAAATCAAAACGCCTGTATGGCTGCTTTCTCTTGTTTACTGAGGTGAGTGATAGGTTTATTCATTATAGGATAGGATATATTTATCTATATATATATAGGATACATATATATATATATATATATAGATAAATATATATATGATGGTCTTTTCTGAACAAATATGGATGATATTGATGTGGGGGTTGAGCAGGGGTTTGTGGGGGCCGTGAAAGCATTACCGCGCAATTTTAATGCCGAGAGCTGTGTTAGTCTCCTCTCCTCCACGTTGCTCAATCCTGCGCGCCCTCTTCACCACCTCCTCCACAGACTGGTAGTCGCTCAGATGGAACTCATGCACCACCTTTTCCCCATACTGAACAACTCCAACCTGTCGGTAGAGAAACAGCTGCATTGAGGTGACTCTCACTTGATAACGTTTTCGAACAATACATATTTTTTTTGGTTGATAGAATTACCCTATAGTAGCACACAGGCAAACAACTTGAATTACAAGTAGACTTAGGCAACAATAATCACGCTATAATAGTTATCGTTTTTTCTAAATGCAACACATCCAATGCGGGAAATCCTATCTAAGCATACACACCTGAATTTGTCCCGGTCCGATGTAAAACTTCTGCAGGATGTTGATGAGAAAGGCCTGCACTTCATACCATGGGTAGATGGAGTTGGAGCCGTCCAGAACGATCATGATGTCCATGAAGGTTTCACATCCTGAATGGGAAGAATATGGAGATGGAGTAATGCCTGGAGTACAGTTTCATCTCAAAACAACACCAAGATCATTGTCTGACAAAACCACAGAAAACAAAATAAAGAATAAAGGCTTTGGTCTTACTTTGAAAGGCTGGAGCAATGGTTCTGGAGAACTTAAAGCTTGAGTTCACTCTGGAGCAGATCCCAGTGCTGTAGTAGGAGCTGCCACACTCGTAGGACCACAAAGGCCCACAAGCCTGAGAGATCAGATATGTGTCATATAGGGATGGGGGAAAGAAATTATTCATGTCAGTGTCCCGATTCTTTGCTTTCTCAATGTCACACTTGTTTTTGGTTCACTCAAAATTATTATAATATCGTATCTGTTACAGTGTCTGCCGTGGATTCTAGTGGGAGCTGGGATCACTCTGTGTGGTTTGTCTTTCTTTGTTTATCAAGTTATGAGCGGAGCTAGCGGACTCCAACTTCTCCGGAGTCCCCCTTTCTGCACCTCAACCAGACACACCTGATGATCATCTTAATCAACACTTCCTGTTTATATACTCCGGCCTCTCAATCATTCATCGTTAGATCGTCAAACAGTCTAAGGCCACGTTTACACGTGGCAGGGTATTTATAGAAACAAATATTTCCCCCCCTCCGTTTTGAAATATAACATTGTGCACGCAACATCGTTTTCAAAAAAGTTGTTGTTTACATCAAAACGCATAAATACGCCGTCGAGCACCATTATAACTATGCCAAACATATGGGCGGCAGTGTAGGGAGAAGGATAAAGCCAGGCAAGCCAATCAGAATCCTCAGAATCAACAACAACGAATAACACAAGCGTCTTCCTGTAACAAACAAACTGTAAACATAGGGCGCTCATATGACGTTAAGCATTTCCTGGCGCATAATGTGACGCTTCAGAACCTAAAACCCCGCTTCTCCCCGTTGACATGACAACACATAACCGGCGTTTTCAGAAATCTCCACTTTAGCCGGAGTTTTTAGAAATGATCGTTTTCTGTGATAAAAACTGTGTTTTCGTGTAAATGAGAGGCCAAACCGCGTGGAAATATCTGCGTTTTCCCTTCGTGTAAACGGGGTCTAACTCTGTTAGTAGGGTTCCTGGTGCCTGGTTCCTAGGTATCTTGGTTCCTGTAATGGAGATGATTGTGCTCCTGCCCAGGCCCTCTCTCTAGCGCAGCGCTGTTCTTCCTGATCCCTACACCGACCCGGCTGGCCTCCTGCATCCACCAGCTGCTGCTCCTTTCCCATCAAACAAACATTCAAACTACTTCAACCCGTGTCTGTGTTGTGCGTTTGGGCTCCCCAGTTCCCTAGGCTCCCGGAGTCTAATATTAAGAAGCATGCTGGATTAGTCTCCCAGCCACAGATCATGGAAAGGCGTACAGTGTATCTTGAGGTTAGGAGATTCCTGGGCCCCTTCGGTTGAACATGTCTGTTTACTATTATACCCAATTTTCTGCTGAAATAAAAAACAGTCGGCTCCATTAAGACATTCGACAACTTTGGGCTTGTTAAAAAACGAAATAGCAAAGGGGGCACTCACCACAAAGCTGTTGTCGTTGGGGTTGGACGTGAGGGTCATGCCCAGTCTCATCTTGTCCTTCCGCTCCGAAACATTGGTCAGAGATATCCTTCCTTAAGGAAAAACAACAGCATTCGTGTCAGCCCTTTGTAAAACAAAGCTAAACCCCCTCAAATTGGGTGCTTGATTGTTTCCAGATTAAACCCACCTCCCTTAGATCCCGGGTTTAACTTGCCATAGCAGTATGTGTGTCTATGAATATATGGCAAGTGTTTGATAGTGCATGCGGTGGTGCGATGCGGTAGAACACACATGTAGAATGTGTACATAAACCTGGAAAATAGCAGGGATAGGTCGGAATTTACGGTCTTCTGGTCTCACCATAATTAATTAAAGTGGATGCAGAAGAAAACGCAGGAAGACAATTAAGCAACCAATCAGACAGGGACACGGAAATGCATGCACACAGAAAAACGCAATAACCCAACAATGCATGTTGATGAAAGGACATATGACAAATGATGGGGGATGTCAGACATAATTGTGTCATTGGTAATGGTATTTCATATTATATCAATGTACACATGCATATTGATTTCTCCACTTCTAAAAAAATGTGTGATGAGTGCGAGAGTGTTAATACTGTACCTAGGTTTAGCTTGGAACAGCTGTTTCCATTGTTTTTCTTGCTCAGTGGACACTTGTAAATATCCCCTGTCTGGTACGGTCCATTCATTTCATTGGGAGCCCCGACTAATAACCTGACAAAATTAAATAATTACATACAACTAGTCAGTATCAACTCAAAGAAACACAAGACTATTCAAATACAACCCAAAGGTTAAGGGGCAGCCGACGTGTCCGAACGTGTATTGACGTGTCCGAACACGTCAATATCCCTGACAGGAGTTAGAAAGGGTTACCAATGACAGCAAGCCTGGGCCATCTACGTTGTTAAATAGCCGTTCAGAAAACAAACCAGATGTCCATTACCTCCAATGACACGCAAACTAAACGCATGGATTGTAGCCCGCTGTGCCAAGGGCCTCGGTCAAACGCTCTATCCCATAGGGAGCTGTAAAGGTCAGCCAACGCTGTTTTTACACAACCGACCCACATACCGCACACCAACACAGGCATGCAGATATACACATCACACAGAAGCATTCGCTAGTTCAATAGACCTACGGGGAACGACCCTGGGTCGCCAGGAGACCACCTAATCCAAAACAAACTGGTTAATGGTCTTCAAACAATATGTTTTTCCTCAAATAGAGGAAACGGCAGCTCTTAGGAGATGATTGTGCGGTGACGTTGTTGGGAAGAAGTCTTTGTAGTGGTGTACTAGGACCAGGTAAGTGCGGTGCGTATCAACATCAATCGAAGGTTTTATTTGATTTGATGTGATAGAGCACATAAAACTGCCCGAGTGTTTACCTTAGAGTCATGAGAGTCGATGGAAGCCTCCAAAGGAATTAGCAATTTTCCTTTAGGATTTAATCCGGCCTGTGTCTTTTTATGTTTACCAGCTGTTGTTGTTTGGTTGCAGATGTTTCAAAGTCCACTTCTTTTTCGTATCAGTGTATCTAATGGTCTTCATATGCACTCTGCTTAATAGTCGGTCTCATAAGTCTCTTGATAGCATTCTTACTGAAGTAATCAACATGCTATGCCACACCACAAACGACATTTTTAGAGTAACTTCTCATCCAAAGTTCCAGGGATGAGAGGCTAACTTTAGCTGACTTCTGCAGGCTCCTCGACACCATTGGTGTGCATCATAGAGCCCTCATCATTACAGAGTCAGGGTTAGACCCTAGAGCCACCTGTACGCACGCACGCACGCACCCACCCACCCACCCACCCACCCACCCACCCACCCACCCACCCACCCACACACACACACACACACACACACACACACACACACACACACACACACACACACACACACACACACACACACACACACCCACACACACACACACACCCCCACACCCACACACACACACACACACACACCCCCACACCCACCCACACACACACACACACACACACACACACACACACACACACACACACACACACACACACACACACACACACACACACACACACACACACACACACGTGATCAGAGACATACACAAACACACGAACAGACATACACACACTCGCTCGTACAATCAGACGGACACACAAACTCACACACACACAGTCATGCTCACACACACACACACACACACACACACACACACACACACACACACACACACACACACACACACACACACACTTGAGGTTTGGCCTAGATTAGTATGAAATGATGCATTTGAACTGAGGATGGAGCAATGCTGAGCATTAACCATAAAACTGCCAATTCCAAGAAATTTCAAGTGCAGCTTGCTTGTGGTGAAAACATGATACATACAGAAGAAGTCAATACAACACCAAACTTACGCTCACTCACAATGTGTATACGGTCTGGTTACGAGAGAAGTTGACAGGTAGTGTTGATGACTCAAGACTTGGGTAAACAGCGCAGAGTAATTAAGTGAAATGTGCACGACTATATGAGTGTGTGTGTATGGCAGGGAAACAAGGAACTTGCAACCATCGAATTCAGTGAGGAAGCAGACTTTTTTCCATAGAAGAACTCTAAAAACAGTGTCACCATGCTCAAATGACCAAATTCCAAGTTGTATCTTGAGACTCAATACAGTACCTGAACTGAACAGCTGCATTGCAAAGGTCAACTTGGAATAGCACCAACTAAAATCATACAAGTAGTGGTAGCAGGCAACAACCAAATTCTTTCCCCCAAACGAGAAACACCCGACACCATGATAACAAAACCAGACGCCCGGCAAATCGCTAGTGAGGACTTTAAGGGCGCCGCATGGCAAGCTTTCTTTGGCTCTATTTAAAATAGGCCCCCTATAAAGCCTAGAGAACAACATTTGACAGTTGACGACAACATTCACACTCAGGGCCATACAAATCATGATCATAACATAGAACACAGTATTTCTATATTAATTTGGTTCTCCATGTCGATAATCGTACTTCATGTTAGGTGGTGGTGGTGGTAATCAAAGACACAAAAAGATTGTGAAAGCTTAACAAAATATTATTAAACTTAAATATGACTCAAATTAACTCTGGATAGGGAGAAGTCAGGCAGATTACATCTCCTATCAGAAAGTTATTTGACAGAAGCATTCTTCATCTCCAGTTCGTGCAGACTTGAATCACAAAGTCATTGCAGTCACATCCTGTTATATCAAGGCATATAAGGAATAATGCAGACCCTACAGTATCCAACTCTCAGAGTCTTGAAGACCCAGAAATCAGCATTAATATTTGCATAGCTATTAATACTTTTTATTGATTTCCTCAAGCACCAAAACCAAAATAAACTTGAACAGTAATTCAGTTCACGACA
Organism: Gadus macrocephalus; assembly: GCF_031168955.1. NCBI lineage: Eukaryota > Metazoa > Chordata > Actinopteri > Gadiformes > Gadidae > Gadus > Gadus macrocephalus. The sequence continues at coordinate 15,338,397 of NC_082395.1, forward strand.
TGTCTACCTTCATGAAAGAAAACCATTGTTGCTTTTTAGACCATTCTTTAGAGTTGCCCTCCTTGATTTCACCAGAATCTGTTCAAACAATCATCTTTTCCCCTCGCTAGGGTCGAACAGGCATCAGAGCTGAGGTCATGGTAATGACGCAGAAAAAAATAACATTGGTGCGTGAATATATATATTTACCATGGTTACAGAGGATTAGGGTTTGAGGACGTGCACATCCAATGCTGTTATTAATGTGCATAATGTTTGGAAGGAGCAGATGCATGCTCCGTGAAACCACATCCAGGCCAAAAAAAGAAAACCGCTCATCAAACCTGAGGTCTGTGTGTACAGCCTCATTAGGGCCTCGCTCATCACATTCCATGTTGGTAAAGAGAGGAAGAAATGTTCTTATTACGGCTACAACCCCAGAAGCTGTAGCTCAGTGATCCTTCGTTATATTATGCACATTCAAAAGCAAAAATAGAAATAAAGAAAGCAACAGGGGGAGAATTCTTCCATGCCATCTGAAAGTCCCCATTACAAGTTTTGCTGTTCAGTACTGTTTAATCATGCGTCGGTAGACCTCCATCCCCCCAAGATGCCGAGGTTGAGGTCTGGACGAGAGCTCCTGACTAAAAATGTTGCATAACATAACCTCAGAAATGTGAAGGAAACTCGAAGGAAACTCGCTTGGCTGCGAAATAGAAAACGTTAGGGAAATGGAACCTTTGTACGGTAATCAGTCTGATTAGGACATGTGCAGCCCCCCTCTACCCCTTGTTTGTTCTTCATAGTGAATTTCCATCTGTATCAAGTATGACAACTGCACAATGTGTGCTAGTTTGGCTTAAATCGACCCAGACGTCTGAGAGTTTGCAGTCAGAAGCGTGGTTATGTGAATCAGAATATCTAGAATACGATGGCAAAGAAAAATAAATAACTCATATGTATATATAGATTTATTAAATTCAAAATATGACTACATTATATAATATTAGAAACTCCATCTGACATGCTCTGCGTTATGTTTTGTGCAGACAGTGCTTTTTGCCGGTCGAAGAGGTCAAACTAAGTAAGCCTTGAAGCAGCCTCTATTTGGGACCAGGTGAGCAGTGGATCACCCCCACCACCTCCTCCTCCTCCTTTGTGGTTTTCCACTCTTGACAATGCAGAGGAGTAAAAGGTCAGGGCTTTACCGGAGGGACCCAGAACCGACCCTCTGAGAAAACAAACGAAAGGGAGCAGGAATAGAAGTTGGTCGCTGGATCCTTGTGGTCAAGGTATTCAGGTATTCTCTGGGGGTTGAATGGCTCCAGGATTGTTGGCTCCCTGAAGACAGCGTCTGCCAGACTGTTTAGAAGCCCGGCTTTTTGTCAGACGGACCAGCAAGGCAGTGACATACTGTTGACAAACCGCTGACCCTTTGGCTGGATGGGACAGCTCTGGTGTTTAAGGACAGTATCTGGCAAAAATACCTTGATAAGACATCAGGAGCTGCTTAAGGCGCTAAGTGAAGAACTCTGGAGAGGGATATGTCCTCTGTTAATGTCAGCGGGGATGGAAGGATTAAAGAAGACCGATTTTCCACTCACTTTTTGTTTTGTTTTTGCTCTTAGTTAGTTTGGTTTGCCTGTCTTGCCTCAGAGTTCAGGACATGAAGAGATCCTATTGTGGAATGATCCTGTTCCTATACAAATATAGCGCTGTTTTTTCTGGTAGTCAAAAGTTGAAGTTCAGAGGTTGAAGGTGCTGCTTGGCACATATCTGTATCCACATGGACAATATAATTTAGCAATGTAAATCTCAGTTTTATTGGTAGCTAACTCATGGGTGAAAGTTCTTGAGTGAAATATATCATATTACTTGCGTCAATATGGAGGAAACTTTAGACATTCCAAATTGATTTGCAATTACAGATGCACAATCACCCTGGGAACCCCTCTCAATCGCCCTCTCCCTTCATCATTCTCTCTTTCATATATTTCCATATGACTCATACAGACACACGCACGCACAGACATACACAAACAAACACACACACACTTGAGGTTTGTTTGGACTAGACAAGTATGACGGATGCATATGAACTGGGAATCCAGCATAGCATCACACACACAGACAATAGTTCATGAAACTACTTAGAACTGGCTTGGCGTTGACATTGAAGTCTGTTTCTCATCATCTTCCAGGCCTGCACAACTTACAAACTGCCACTGTTATTTTGTCACATTAACAGACAGACAGACAGACAGACAGACAGACAGACAGACAGACAGACAGACAGACAGACAGACAGACAGACAGACAGACAGACAGACAGACAGACAGACAGACAGACAGACAGACAGACAGACAGACAGACAGACAGACAGACACACACACACACACAGTGTGGGGTATGGGCGTCGGTGAAGTTGAATAAAGATAAGTTATAATGTAAGTTAGGGTAAGCCATTTTGTAATTAAGGGCTTAAAATATTAATAAAATACAAGATTGAGGCTCATGTGATATGTAGAATTTTGCTGTGAGTGATCAGGGCTGTATCATTATTGTTGAAATAGAATTTTATTCAACTTAAATGTAACAACATTTAGTTAAAAGAGACACAAGGAATCTCTCCTGAACGGATCCCATAGCTTTTAAGCCTAATAGTGGTATTTGTTTAGCATTTGAATTTATGCCAAAAGCCAACATCTCTAATTGGTTTCACACTCTTGACAACAAACCACAATCTGTTTTGCACTCCCCTGGGCTGTTGTTGTCAACCTTTATATGTCAGTCTTTTTTACTTCCTTCTCTGCTTCCCTTTTCATGCCTTTCTTTCTTCTCTATTCTCACACAAAATGGAAAAAGATCTTGAAAGCCTTAAAAAACTGGGGCTTGGATAATGAGTTGTTAGAGACATTATTAAAACTGTATTAATATACGTTTAAGTTGCTTATGAATAGGATAAGATTTAATATCAGATTTTTAATGTAATACATTTACAATTAAGTTATATTTTAAAACTTGAAACTCCCCTTCTTTCTTTCCAACACTCAGCCTAATTAACTGACTTGTGAATGATAGAAAACTCTCCATCTCGATCTAAAGAGAGACATAGAGTTGGAGTGGAGAGGTGACCTACAGCTTCTAAGCTTCCATGGATCATCAGGGTCTGTATGTGTAGGCTCATAATCTGCTAACTATACACAGACAACGCCAACTACAACAGTCTCAAGATCCCATTTGTGCAGTTTACTCCACACACACACACACACACACACACACACACACACACACACACACACACACACACACACACACACACACACACACACACACACACACACACACACACACACACACACACACACACTGCTGATCCCAGACCGCCACAGGGATGGAAGAGGAAGGAGAAGGTGCCAAGCAGAACAGTGAAGCGCATTGGCCCAGTACAATGAACACTCTTTATATGAGCTCTATAGAGGTTAAACACTGCTGTCTTTGTATGGGCCGTGCGTCTTATGTCCGTCAAATCTATCACATATTGTATCCTTTATTTATGCGCTGCGTGAGCTGATGTTGTCACGGAGGTGAGGAGGGCTTAGATGGCTGAACCATTGGCATGGTTCTTGATACCACTGAAGTAGTAAAGTCGAATTGTATGTGTGGTCAACATGAACTATGATGCCTGCAGTGACTCGTAGGGACACATATGCGCACCAAAAGATTATGTGTGCGTACGCATGCGCACACACAGACACACACACACACACAGACAGACACAAACAGACACACAGACACACAGACACACACACACACACACACACAATGAATAAAACATTTTCCACACGCATCCAATCACACAGAAGCCTAGCGGGATTTGGGCATTGCTCCATAGTGTGCTGGCCGGCAGACATACTGGAGATGCCAGAAACACAGTAGTTTGGCCTCCAGAAGATTCCGATTGGACTAATAATAGTGTGCAGGAGACTGGGGCCCACTATGAGGTAATATGCTGAATGTGAAATATGGAATTATCACAACCAAAGATGAATGTTGTGAGGGCAAAGCTGAAGCATCTCATCTTGATGACAGCACAAGAAGTCATTCACTGGAACATCTGATTAAATCAACTCTAGTAATTTTTGTGTGACAACCAGGTGAGACTGTTAACGTTAGCCAAGCAAAATACTTCACAGCAGTGCTGGCGAGTGTGTGTGTGTGTGTGTGTGTGTGTGTGTGTGTGTGTGTGTGTGTGTGTGTGTGTGTGTGTGTGTGTGTGTGTGTGTGTGTGTGTGTGTGTGTGTGTGTGTGTGTGTTGTTCATGCACATGTGCTTCAATAGCAGTAACCCTGATGTTGACATTTTGAATTGCTCAAGCCATGATTGTTTGACAGAAATTGAAGGTGGCAGAAGGCCTCTTTTTCCATAGTGTGTCCACAGGGAGATAATGTGCCAAACAACTGCTGTTCAACTGCATCCCGATCCACTCAAGACTTTGCAATTGTGTCCCACTATTTCACCAAATAGCTAACTAGGTAGGTGACTAACTAACTTACTAGCTAGTTATTAGGCTAACTAATTATTAGCTTGTTAGTTCACAAAATGATTTACCTAGCTAGCAAGCTAACAAAATAACTAGCTTAACTAAGTGTTAATCAACTCGCTAATTAGGGAGCTTACCATCTAAGAAACAAACAAACTTGTTTGCTAACTAACTTACTAAATGGCAAGCTTGCAAGATAACTTTCTTGCTTGTTAACCAGATAATTATCAGACAGATTTAAATCATAAAATAAACCACTCACCATTTCTCTCCTCCGGCAGATGTGTGCTGCTGGACAGTGTATCCAAACAGGGCCTGCTTTGGACCTTTGATGATCCTGTAGTTTTTTATGTCAATGTTGAAGCAGTCATGGAATCCTAGAAGGAAGACGCAATCAGACAAACGTAGTCGCATTAGTGGAGCAACTACGATGAACTACAATAATACGCCTGGGATGTAGCTATTCATCTGATTGGCCATTAAATTGACCAGTGAACTGAAGCCCAATTATGACCTAAATGACCATTAGAGATACAGTCGGCCTACCTATAGATAGAAATAGGATAGGCCACCCAAATAGCTGCTAATTAAAATGACTTCCATGCTGTGTGTGTGTGTGTGTGTGTGTGTGTGTGTGTGTGTGTGTGTGTGTGTGTGTGTGTGTGTGTGTGTGTGTGTGTGTGTGTGTTTGTGTGTGTTTGTGTTTGTAAATTATTCTACTGATGAAGACATACAAATGATCACAGTCAAAGCGAGGCTTCAGGTATTCCCAACAAATTTAAACCTGTCAATCTGGTACACTTGTTCCCAATCACCATTATGTATACAGTACATCAGGGACAAGAGCAAGTAATCGAATCCAGTCACACATATTAAACGGCTGCCATTTTTACAAAGGTATTGATGTATCCAGGCACAATAGGATTGTCGACATTGTATCAAAGGGTTTACCATCTTACAGTGTCAATGCATATAAATGGTGTTGTTAGACAACGAATGTGCTCCAGTTGCTTGGCAGAACCATCTGTGTTCTCTCATTTAAATGCCACCAGGCCTGCTATTACGATCATTGATTTGAACAACAGAAATGTGTTCATTCTGGAGATAGGAGGCGGTTTTGATTCAAGTCTATTTCTGGCACTTCTCTTTGGCAGCCTGGGCCACCCACGTGCATAGGCTTGTCATTAGGGGTCTCAGGATAGTTGGCTTTACAAAAGCAAGGGCAAAAATACTTGCCAAATACTGATCAATATCCTCCATTATAGGAAGTCGCCACATTTGGAGGAGAAGGTGTTGTAATCTGCTGTTTGAACGGTCAATCTGACCCACATTGCTGGATTACGTCTGACCAATGTTTTGTATATTTAACATTAATGTCCTTTTTGGTTGGAATAGGTTGGAGTAATTTAGTGAAGATAACGTTTCCCATTTCTAAATGGAGGTCAGGCTCTAACACCTGACCCCCAGCTCCTTAGAATAACAAACACCCACAAGTATTACACATGAAGACACACGTATGTAGCAGAGATCCTAATTCTAGTAACCTCTCTGACCTCTCTTTCTGACACCCAATATGCACATATGCACACAAGGTCAGAACCACACCCAGACCCTACGTACACCTTGAAGGGATACAACATTTCCCTAAATCTTTGCAGAGCAGAAGGTGTACGTCATTCAGTTTGATTGACAAGGTCGCTGAGACGTCTATTATAATTGCCTTAGCTATAGGTTGAATGGTGATCAGCCAGCAGCTAAAATCTTAACTTAATCTTGACAGCAGTTGGGCCATCAGGATCACATACAAAAGATGGACGTTATTGAAACCAAAACAAACTACAGTGACAGCAGCCGCACTTATACCGCCTCTTGCAAACTTAAACCCCCGTTGATTCTACTGATGTCTAAATTACATGGATGTCCGCATATAAAGCATGAATCACCATCAAGTGTGAAACACCCTCAGGGTTGAATCTCCTGATATACAAAAGCGTCAAAATGGTTTGCGAGGTTGCTAATGCTTGACTTTGTATGTAATTGCGCCGCTGCTTTGCTTTTGGTGTGAACGCATGGTTATAATGGCTAAAGGATGCCCCTTTTTCATTTTTTAAATTATATTAAAATCGAATAAATGTCATTTGTATAGCCCTTAATCACAGGTGTCAAAGGGCATAAAAGGCTATATATTTATGACACACCCTAGCCCTATGTTTCTCAGTTTGTGTAAAAGTAGAAACTTGCAAGTAGTGAGAAGGACATGGAAATGAACATGGAGCAGGCCAGCTTTTGAAATGTCAAGGATCTGGGGTCAAGACAAGTCAAGTGAGTTTCTTTTTGTTCCCACTGCTAGGCGATGTTCTGCTAAATGTAAGCAACAAGAGGGGGGACTGATCAACAAACTTTTAAAGTCCACCAACAATCATCATTTTTGATTGTGATATAATTGCATACAGACAAGGTCAAGTCGAAGTTGGTTCAGTGGGTACCTACATTTGGAAGTGCTGCAACTTTAATGTGATGGGATCGATTCTACTTTTTTACGCATCTACTTATTTACTTATTGAGTAACTATTGCTAGTTGGTCAGCCAATAAACAATACCTAAAAGCAAAAAAGATCAATAGAAAATGTGAAAATAATAAGTGTTACCTTAGTGTAACATTTTCCTGACTTTTTGAGAACACCCATGAATATGCATGCAGTTTCACCTCATCTATGATTTGACAAGCCCCAAAGACCTCAAAATCCCATATACATTCCAAGACAACAGCAAATAAAATTCCACAACTTGTGGTATTTGTGTGCGGTCTCTCAGTTAAACAGTCCAAAACTCTTCTGAGCTACAAAGTTGGTGTTACATGAAGCAGCTGTTTCTTTGAGAAGAGGGTTTTCTTAACAGAAAACAGAAGTAGTCAACATTCTTCAAATAGGGGATGCATTCGGAGTGGTCTAAAATCGCAGAACCACGGAGTGTATATACTCCCACAGTAGGAGTGCAGATACAGGAACAGAGGTATTAGAGAATATGTCAACAAAGAATATACTCAGAATCAACTATAAATAATGACTAGCATTTAAAAAACTCAATATATCTATATTCCATATATATTCCCTAGTTTTGTAGGCAAGTTTCTCTTCTGGTAAAAAAAAAGTCTGCAGAGTAGGTCATCTGACTGGTCATCATATGACTGTGAACAGCTAGTCGGATATTCCGTGTTGAAGGGAACCATCCAACATTTGTTCCACCTTATGAAAACCTATATTCATGGCATGGCCATCTTGCGTGCATTCCATTAGTCTAAATATTGGTTCGTTTTCTACACTGGTCATTTCCTGTTCCATGAATGGTTCACAGATCAAGTTGGCCTCTGATTCCACCCAGCAAAAAAATGTGAAAAACTTCTCAGGAACTCTGTTCTGCAAGATAAAATACACAAACAGGCAAAAATTATTCAGCCAAAAGAAAGTTCTTCCATGACTTTCAAACATGGAGGCTTGTGCAATAGACGTTGGAGACCCATTTGGTCTTACAAAGAAAATAAGAAGTGCAGGGCAGGAATAACCACCATGGCTAGAGCAAGGCACAGGGGCTTAAAGCATGAGAATGGAGTGCTTTCCACTTTTCAATCCCAGACCCTAACGTGGCACAGCAATTTAATATTCCCAAGTAATATCAGTGGCTTCTGATGCTGGGTCAGAGAGCCATGTTGGGTTTCCTGTGTACCGGCTGTGGTGCCCAGATAAATAAACCTCAGGGCCGGTGGCTGCTTGTGCGACCCACGCTCGGGCCACTGCGGCCTTTGGCCCAGCGCCAAGCCCCAGGAGCTCCGACCACATACCCAATGACATAGAGCAGCCCGGCTACTTCAGAACCAGCTCCACACATAGAGGGCCAAGATGGGGAATTAGAGTAGTGCAGAATATAATTACGGGATTAAGGCATTGTGCAGAGTGCACAGTAGGCCAGTTTTCCCCTTTTCTTTCTTTTTAGATATTTCCGTTGCAGCGACTAAATGTGGTGGATGGCCAGAGGTGTGTATTTGCAACAAACAAAAGATTAGAATAAGCTAATTAGTTCATATGATTCACATTAGCAAGAATACGTTGTTCTCATTCCTCAATCTGCTGTGTATTTTCGTATTGATTTAATATCATTCTGGGTTTACGGTCGCACAATTTCCTCTGGAAAGTGACGCCATCATGGACAATATACTTCTGACTATTTTGGCAGGTTGACACTATAAAAGGCCAAGGTAAATCCATGAGGGGGTCTTACAACAGATGTTCCTGAGACAGAACGTCCAACTGGGCTTGTCTTAACAAGCTGTCCAACCTTTTTAGCTAATCCAAAAGCCCTCCCAGTGTTTCAAACAGTTGCTCTCTGACAGTGAATAAGGCCAAGCAATACAGGATGCACTGCATAAGGGCCAGCTATCACACACACAAACAGCTGTATGCCACTGTTCCTTTCTGTGTAGGAAGCAGCTGTGATATATACACAGTGGACCTAGCTAAACAATTTGATGACACTGAGGACCAACAATTTTGGTTAGGTCAGTTGGACTTGTGATTTAGTGGTGACTTTGACGTTACGTCATGGTCAGCGGATTTCTCTATTGTTGTTTAATAATTGTATTATGGAGCCGTGCATCCCCTGTCATGTCTCCTGCTACTCTTGTAGGCTGATTTCTATATCAATAAATATATTTTCTACGACTTTCAAGAATCAATATAACTCAATAGAGATACATACATTGATCCATACATACATCTGGCAATTAAAAAGTATGTACAGTCTCAGAAGAATGCAGAAAGGAGACCCAGGGCTTGTTTAAAAGGTAGTTAACATCGAGTCTGCTGTCAAATTGACTGTTCATCTCCCCTGTCTGCCTTCCAAGGCTGGATCAGACATCCCTAACCGGGTCCGTGACAACCCGGAAAGTGGAGAACACCTTCTTTGGAACGTTGACTGGGTGATATATGTGTATACAATCTTTTTGAAGCCAGCAGCTTGTCCTCACAGAGGTTTAACATTTCTCCCACCCCGTGCCAGCTCTTTTGCAAATCGAAGCCCCTGCTCCAAGAAATTCCACCAAATAAAACAAATATTTACAAAAGTGTCCCTCCCCTGAGATCAGGGAGGGACACTCCCCCTCGAACACTAAGTGTTGTCCTACACGTCCAAAGAAATGATGAATGTGTTTCTTTGGCCAGGAAATTCTATTCTCTTGGACCTGTAAAGTCTTTTCTGAACTGTACGGAAGAGAACTAAGCTGAGAATGTGTTATATTTCCAAGAAAAGTAATGTTTATATTTTCATGATGATAGCATTGCCAACACAAGCCATAAGACCAGAGCCCCAATATATGAGAGAGAGAGAGAGAGAGAGAGAGAGAGAGAGAGAGAGAGAGAGAGAGAGAGGGGGAGAGAGAGAGAGAGAGAGCGAGAGAGAGGGGGAGAGAGAGAGAGAGAGAGAGAGAGAGAGGGAGAGGGAGCGAGGGAGTGAGAGTGAGAGTGAGAGTAATAGATAATGTATAGCAAAATGGAAATACACACAAAAAATAAACTAGAACCACATTTTTAATAACACCCAGTCCTGTATCAGGTTCTAATACTCAGCACTTTATGGACTTTATGGTTGATGGAAAAATCTCCCTCTCTCCCTCAACGTGTTGCTGCTATTGTGATTTCCCTGGTAATTGACCCCAGTTTGGGACACATGCCATCCTCTCCCAGTCAATGGAAACTCTGCGCCGCCTGATTGTGAATAGATTGCATCAACTTTCCTGTCAGAATCAGACGTCTGCTTCTGATGAAAGTCAGTCAGAGTAACGCTATCCCGAGGAGACAGAACACACCTTCAAGCTGTCTCCTTCTACATCCCCCGCTAATGTGACGTCAGGAGAAGGAGCTAGAGGCAGTGTAAGATGATGTGAAGAAGATACAGCCTTTTTATTTTCACTGAAAACTTTTCTGGCTGCTACACTCAGCGGTCAACAATGTAACCCTCCGTTTCTTTTAAATTAAACACATCTCAGGACGTAGTCTTATTTTATCTATTTCTATTTTTTGGTTGATCTGGACCTTATGTCCAAACGATACAACACATAAAGAAGAAGTACCAAGAACTAAACTGAAAAATACTGAAACTGAAATGGGTGTTTTCTTTTCTTTCGAGAGTTGCTCACATCCAAATCATCTTCAGGATGTATAATTGTGGGCATGAGTGCCATGTGAGGACACTGGGTTAGTTAAAAACAGAAGGCAAAATGACAGGATCAAGTGAAGAACTTGTCACACACACAAAAAAACTAGTCACACATAAACAGACAAACAGACACATGCACACACACAAATTGTCACTCACCTAGCAGCTGAAGGCAGATCCAAAACACGATGAAGCAGTTGTACTCCATAAGTTTACCAGTGTCTATCGAACTATATATACAGTACTAATGTGTGTGTGTGTGTGTGTGTGTCTGTGTGTGTATTTGTGTGCGTGTTTCTAAGTATGGGTATCTCTATGTGTGTTAGCGTTTGTTAATGTGAAGGGGAATGCAGATGTATGGGTGTGTGTGTATGTGTGTGTCAGAGTGTGTTGAGACAGAGAGAGCCAGCCACATGCACTGTTAAAGACCCGGCTCTCATAGACTGCCCTGCTAGTCAGACGGCTCCTATATCTCCTGCTGGAAGGAGGAGACGAGAGGCAGGCTGTGGTAGGAGAGGAAGGAGGTCCCCTCAACCCCAGCATGCAGGATCCAGTGTGAGAGAGAGTGTGTGTGTTTGTGTGTGTCCCTGTCTGTGTGTATTTCTGTGTGTATAGGTGTATGTGTCTGTGTGTGTGTGTGTGTGTGTGTGTGTGTGAAGCTAGATGCAACACACACACACACACACACACACACACACACACAGACACAGACACACACACACACACACACACACACACAGACACAGACACACACACACACACACACACACACACACACACACACACACACACACACACACGCACACACACACACACACACACACACACAAATAGTAAATGTAGCAGTTCTAGTCTTGGTTTTGGTGTGGAAAAGCTTTAGTTGACACCTACAAGGTGAATGTAAACAGTTAGTTAAAATAGGGTATATGCTGTTGATATGGATGTACCAGAGACGAGAATTAATAAAAACACCAGAAATGTAGTTTAGTTAATAAATTACAATACAAAATAAATCTGGAACTCAGGAATCAGGAATTAAAACTAGCTTCCCTCATTACCTTGGCAAAAGTCAAAACTAATTATTCAATGCTGAAATCTATCAGGCTCAGTAGCTGTGTGCCTTAGGAAGAGAGTACATACAACGGGAGAGCCAAACCATATTTCAAAAACAAATGGCATCATTGTGGTTAGACCACAACCCCACCACTATATTAACAGTGGCATTCAAATCTGAGGTTTGCATGTTACCTCATACCCTTGCAGTTCAACCATCCAATCCCAACTATGCATAATGATCGGAATTGCGTAATATCGTAAAGTTAGCTATAAGAGGTACTAGCTGCAGTAGTTTCCGCTAATAGTAAACAGTGCAGAGTAACAGAGGCAATAGTTCAAAAACAGTAGGAAAATAATCAATCAATCATGCAACAGAAGACTAACGTCTCGGTTGCTGAACATGAGGCTAATCAACATGGTTGATTTGCCGTAGCATTGCTTTACCATACTGGTGCTGCTCTCTTCATGTTTATTGGCTTTACAGATGTATGTTAACCTAGGCATATTACCTCCCTTAGCCTAGAGGCTTGCTCAAGGCTGACGGCCAACATTATGGATTGCATGATTTAGGAGCAACAAAAAATGATTGGGTCCAATTAGAAAGGAAGACGTTGATGTCTGTCTTATCTATCAAGGTTTGGATCAGATAATTGCAATACTTCTATAATAAATCAACCTCTGACCCAGTTGCATTTCGAAATCTCCTTTTTCTATTTTTTAAGATTAAAAGTCTCTCTTTAATGTAGGCCTACACACTTCTGCACATTAGTAAAACCAAACATTTAGAATAACCAAGCTAAAAAAAAAACAAGGAAAACAAGGAATAGGAATCACAGCTCTTTCATTCAGGGTCCTTAAAAGCTCATTTGAGGGTTTTCTTTCTGCTGCTCCTCATCACTTTGTGCTCCTCTGTAAACTACGGGCTCTCTTGCCCCCTTTAAACTCAGGACATTAACTGTTCACCTAATACTGGACCCCCCCCCAGCCCCCCGCCCCCCCTTCCTAACCCCTCGCCCCCCCGTCCAAACCCCCTCGCCCGCGCGTCTCCCCCGTCCCAACCCCCCGCCCCCCCCCGTCCAAACCCCCGAACCCCACCGTCCCAACCCTCAAACTGTGTTGACAACTGTAAAAGTCTAAATTCTTGGGTGGCAATGCAAATGTCCAGGGGAAAGATGATATGCTGTGTTCACACAACATAATTATGCAATAAAACCTATTTACTGTGGAATACAGAGAGAGAGAGAGAGAGAGAGAGAGAGAGAGAGAGAGAGAGAGAGAGAGAGAGAGAGAGAAGATTAGCATTGGGGTAGCATAATGTTGATCTTTGTTCTTCTGATTTACTCATCAGTATAGATGTATATGTACATATAAAGATGGATAGGATCCGTAAATGTGTGAACATAATATTTGTAAAAATACTGAAAATAATTGTACAAGAGTTTATAGAGCATAAACAGTACGTTTAATTCAAAAGAACCGCATTACCTAGTATTGTGGGTTACGAACTCAGAGCTTAAGAATCTCCAAACGTTAGCATGCATGACAAATGAAGAATGAATAAGGAACCTACAATATGAGATTAAGGTCTGAATAGAGGCAGTGGGCCAACGCAGTCAAAGGAGTTGGACTTCTTACTGTCAGTGTTTCCAGGATACACTATAGGGGCGGGTTAGAGTTCTCCCTGTTCTGCTGACCAAAATGTTCTAGATTTTTTCTCTCAGGAAAGGGCAATACGTTGAGATAAAGGATAAAGGGGGCGGCGGGGGAGGATCAATTAAGGGGGTAGAGTTGCGTGTGGAAAGTTAAGATCTAATACCTTTTCAATACTTCACCATGACTTGTAATCTGATCCTGCGTCCAGGAGCTGTGATCCGCTTACCTCACCGTTTACAGAGTTCCCTTCAACACCCAAGTGCGACTGCTAACAATTACCAAACTCACCCTGTGGATTAAGGGTTAGTGTGCGAATAAATAGATGTCTGTTCAGGGACAGACCCCCCCCTCCTCTCCACCCTCTCCCCTTTCCTCCTGCAAAAGCCGGCCAGCAGGTCAAGTCCACAGGGAGCAGACGGAAAGGCAACAAATAGCTTGCAGGGCTCTGTGGAGGTTCTGGGCCCTCCACATGTTGAGATACACATCCATCACTGCTCGAAACACCGTCATTGTGGAGACAGGAGGGAGACCTTCTCAGGCCTGGCCTCCCGTCGCCTTCTGCTTCTGTTTCTTCTGGGCCACGAGAGAGGGGAGCTGCATGTCCAGTGGTTGAGCTCCAACTCGTTAGACAGCTGCACATGGGCCTGAACAGTGATTTAAAAAGTATACCGTTTTGAACGTGTAACGGAGAGCGTGGGGCTTACCGCCGCGTTATTATAGCCTTTTCTTTTTTCGATCAACCCAAATTGGTCTGACTTTATTGCAGTGGCCCAAGAGTTACCGAGACCGTGGTCCAAAGCCATGCAAGTCAGAAAGTCATGTGGGTTCATGTGACAGATGGCTTGGCTTTGACCACCTTCCTGCATTCTCCTTCATTGTTGCGTTCGCATTACAATTTAATTCCCATTAATTGATTGTTATTAAGTGTCAACATGGCTTTTTCGTGCCAAGAGAAATGGGCTAGATGACAGTTGGTAAGTAAGAGTGAGTCCAAAATCAATGTGCATCCCTAATCCCACACATAAACGACTAGTATTAACCCCTGAATTTGTAACAATATAAATTACCCAACCAGCCTCAAACTCATTATAGTGCTGAACCATGACACGTGCCATCTGCATAGGCGGCTTATGTCTTGCTATCCTGCCGCGGATATCTCCTGAAAAAATACCAATCCAATTAAGATGATTGCCAGGAGTGCTGCATGCTCTCTCAAGGTTTGTCTTAGATTAATATATGTGTGAGTGTATGTGTATGTGTATGTGTGTGTGTGTGTGTGTGTGTGTGTGTGTGTGTGTGTGTGTGTGTGTGTGTGTGTGTGTGTGTGTGTGTGTGTGTGTGTGTGTGTGCAAGTGTCCTGTTGTGAGGACGTTGAGGGACAATCCCACCATGTATCCATCCTGTGGTTCTGTAGAAATCATCAACTTGGAATAAATATAAGAAGTAACATCCAGTGGCTTTTTGCAGAGCTCAGTAGGAAACATTTTCTAAACATGATGTAACCAGATATGCTAGGTTCTTCCAATTGCTGCATATAAAAGCCCACAAAGGGATTTGATGCTTAAGTAAACATGCATGTTGGTCTGGGTTTAAAAATAGATACATAGTATTCTTTCAAACGTATTTTTCTTTAACTTCAAGGTGCTGTAGGTAAGATTTCAGAGTTGTAAAGAGAGAGAGATAGCAGGAGAGAGTTCAACCCAAATCATTAAACCCCCCTACGTTTGTCCACCCTTGAGAAGTGCTGCATTCATGAACCTGTGTTTCATAGGCAAGTTCATTCCCTAAACCAATCAGGAAAGAGATCCCCTCATTGGTCAGAAATGAGCGGGGACTGGTCCAAAATCTGCATTGTCTCAAGCAGGCTTAGTGAACTAGAAACAGAATCTCAAAGCACATTTCACTCTCAAATAACAGATGAATGGTTATGCCAAATATGCTCCAATAATAGCTCTCAAATCTCAAATACAGCACAATCTTCATTCAGTAATCTATGTTCAA
Source organism: Gadus macrocephalus (assembly GCF_031168955.1). Taxonomy (NCBI): domain Eukaryota; kingdom Metazoa; phylum Chordata; class Actinopteri; order Gadiformes; family Gadidae; genus Gadus; species Gadus macrocephalus. The sequence continues at coordinate 15,353,837 of NC_082395.1, forward strand.
GATACGCAGTTAAATATCAGTTGGAAATATTTTTAAGTGAACCAATCAAAAGCTATCAATGACTATTGTATGAACTTTGCAATCATGGAAATAGGGTCCCATTATGTACTTTATGCTCCGATGTTGGAATGATTTGTGTGTGAATGACTTCATCCCTTGAGAACCAGAGTTGAGATTGGCAACTAATAGTAATGGCATTCGATCAACAAGCCAAGGCATAGGGTTTGGAAAAGGTGGATGACTGGACATGAGAAATGGTGTGTTGCAAGGAGCAGTGGTTCGTTCTGTCTTCTTTTATTAATGTACTAAACGTTTAATAGGTTATATGACTGGGTAAATTGTGCTCCACCAATACATTAGTTCACATTCATTCTAATTACTTTGAACGTTGTAGTTTGTCCATCTCAGAGAACCCAGCAGAATCCTCAACCCAAAACTCAAATAGTTCCCTAAATTAAAAAAATTGATGTAATTCTTCCCAATAGGATATCAAATACAGCATGTGCTTCAAAACAAGACACTGAATTCAGCAGTCAGTGTTTAAATGGTTTTAGGCGCATAGTGTAGATGTTTCCCAAGGATGTCATGAAGAATAAACACTTTATCATGGTCTTAAATTCAATGTGACATCTATCGCTCAGAGTCTCCCATTCCCCAGGGTGAGGCAAAAAGGGGAAATACACAATAGTTGACATCACATAAACAGTATTATGGAGATCACAGAACAGCTTCTGGGAAGCTGAAACACAAACATGCATAAGCCTTTTTAGAACTGACACGTGAACAGTCCTGGATTCTATTGTTCTTCCCAGCAGTAGCAGCTAGTTAAATGTGAATGGATCCATCCATTCAACAGTTTCAACTAACAATAACAACAATATTTTTTTGTTAATTTGTATTCTTTAATGTAACAGCCCACTCATGAAAGGCTATTTAATTGTCAACCACCTTGAGTGCTTGGATCTGGATTCTTTATCAACACCTTCACCATTATATTTTCCGTTATAAATTTTCCTTTTCTTTTCTAAACCGTCTTAGACAAAAAAGTAGCCCTCCACCCTTCCAATCCACAATACATTTATTTACCTTTATCAAAGCGCCTTACAATAAGTGAAATCATTCAAGATACAACCAAGATACGGCACGGATAATCATGCGAGTACATACAATTCATAAAACAGGCAAAGTGTTTCAAGCACTACAGTGCCAAGTTGAAGTACCACAACCTGTAGGCCTACTATAATCCACACAAATCTTCATCATTCTAAAAAATAGACAAACAGCATAGACAACATGGAGACAACATAACCTGCAACTTTACAACATTACCTGCTATATTGTTTATTGCATAAAACCTGAATGAATTACCAATGAAACACACAAACATTGCCTGACCAACTTCCTTTGTATTTGATTGTGCCTGCCTCTCTTATGTTTTGTTACGTAGGCCTGCTCAGGGACCATGAACCCATCTTCCTCCTTGTGCCTTGCTTTGCATTTCTGAGAGGTGGCTACAGTTCCCATCTGCCAAGGGTGGAGTTCCAAGGAATATAAGAATGACTAAATTAGGGGGATATTATCTTCAGAGGAATTGTGGACCCAGGCTAATATCAACAGGTTCCAGGGTCAACTTTTGGTGGGAAGAATTTGTAAAATCTCAAGATGAAGAGTCTAGTCATGTACATTATTTTTGTATAGCCCTTAATCACAGTGACACTCTCAAATCTCCAGGGCTCATCAAAGAGCATCTTTACAATTGGTGAAATCCTCAGTCATGAGTCAATATTTCTCTTACGAACAGTAATCGACGGTGAAATGCGACTAACAGGCAGATATTCGGAGGAGAAGGAGTTTGTGTGCGTGTGTGTGAGTCACTAACTTTTCCAGATCTCTGGATGAGGACTTTGTAGTTTGAGTTGTGCCAGTAGCAATAGTGGGATATAGACTAATGTGGAAACTGAAGCCACACACCACAAGAGGAATGACAATGGAACATCCCAACGCTCTTTCACAACCAGGCCGAGAGGCAAAGCCTTTTCTCGCAACGCACACTACAGTCATGCTAGGAGCCACAGCGTGACCTGTGTTTCAGCAGGGCTGGTCAGCCTGATTCAAGCCTCCTCCTCAACATTCAAAACAAGAGACCGGAGAACATGGCACCTTGGTGGTTGTCCGGCTGCCAGACGCTAGCAGTTTCCCGATCACTCAACTGCAATGTAAACTTCCCCAGAATGTCAGCACATGTTAGTATATGCTGCCGATAATGGCCTCACAGGGACGTAACCATCAGCTAACTTAGCTCTTCTGATGTCTTAGGTTTTGTTGCTTTGATTTTCAGTAGCTGGAGCACTCATCCAGTGTCTGCAACTGAATATACTAATATCAGGGTTTTTTCTAAACAAGGGAACAGGGGCGCTGCGCCCCGATACTCCCGGCGTGCGCCATCCTACCAAAATGCCGACTGAACCTGTCAGACTTGGATCTGTACTTACATGCTGCTGTACAACATACACTATTTCTCAAAACGATCTTTTCTCCGCGAAAATATCCCAACACCACCACCTGACAATGTGTCTGATCCTCAAATAACTTATAATTACTCCAAAAATATTCCGATCCGAATTGGAGTTTCCCAGACCGAGTCGACATGCTAACGTTAAAGTTATTAGCAGCTAGCTAGCTAGCTACTATGTATTTTAATGGGTTTTTGGTCTAGGCGCTAAGATGCTAAGCAAGTATACAAGACCATTCCAGTTCTCTCTGCACAAAGCGGTTTCAATGAACGACAGAAATAAACAAATGCTGAGTGTTGATCAAGAGTTTTGCGAGAATTTCTCTCTAAGATAGCCTCAGAATGTACCATTTAATCATTATTTTTTCAAAGGCTTCGCGCCGTGGAAGGGGGAGACCCCCCTTCCACACCATCCCCCGCCTCGGTCGCGTTGCTCCCTCGGCTTTGCGCAGGGGTCTGCTCCCTGCTACTTTTTTTTTTCTAGAAAAACCCCTGAATATTACTGCTACTTTTACTTCTACCATTACTACTACAACTACTATTTACTTTTTTACAGACTAGGAGTTAAACTGAACCTTTTTCACACCTTAGTCACCACACTTGTATCCTGTGGCACCACAACCCTATATGGCACTATTATCTAAGGGATAATGTATAGAACGCCGGTCATTATCGGTATTTTTCGATAATGACCGGCGACGTTCTATACATTATCCCGCTTATTACACGGCTACTTGCCAAAACGAAAAAATAACTTCACATGGTGTGTCTTTTTACAATTTATTTGTTACCAGCATTCGTAGTGTTGATCAGCAGAGAAATAGTCAGCCAAAGACGTTGACGTCGCTTAGCAACAGAAGACGCTGGGGTTGACAAGTTACCGGACTACTTGCGGACTGATACCAAAGACGTCATCAGAGCCAAAAAGTCCTTTGTTTTCCTTGACAGCGGTCAATTATACTAAGCCTGAGTGAATTATCAAAAATAATTCACTGCCGGAAGTTGTGAAGGGCCAATGCAAGTGAACGGAGCGTTCCACGGCATTGAGAAGACCCGTGTAATAATAATAATAATAATACCCTACTATGGTATAGTGGGGTTGAGGCACTGAGGTTTTCATTTAAGGCCTTCGGTGGATCACATGGTGCTGCGGTCTAAAACAAACCTTCACCTCCGTCACGTCGTCAGTGTGGCGGAACACGTACTCCTGTTTCAGTGCGTTTGCATTTACGCTCGTTTGCAGACAGATGGAAAAACTGTGCTGGAGGAAAATGTCATTTTTTTCTCGTCCCTTCTTCCTCTTGGTTCGCAATGGAAAAACAAACAGTCTTTATAATTAAGTATTAGGTTTTCAAAAAGCTTCTGCTGCAGGTTGCTGACTAAGATGCCAATTGCCCCTTTTAAATATATCCATTAACATTGTGAACTATGCTCTTAAGTGACAAGTCGTCTGCGGATGAAGCAACACACATCGCAGAGCTGGAGGGCGGCTTCTAGCGTGAAGCTCTTTCTGTTCTCCCAAACTGAAGTGTTTTTCTGTTCTCCCAAACTGTAGCCGCTACTGTTAGCACTGAGGTCGGAAACCTGATTATTTTTGTTCCAGATTTGGCAGCAAGTTTGCAATGGAAAAAACAGATTATTTTCCCCTTGAGTTTCTTCTCATGTGCACGATGTCATTGGGCAAGGCACCGCTTTCTGAGGTCAACTATTTAATGATAGCTCCCCCAGGAGTGTCTCTTTAGATGAATAAAAAACAATACAGGCTCATGTACGCCCAATTTGAAACAGAATATCATGAAAACGTGAGGTGATATTCCTCACATATCACCACAAATTGTCACCTTATTATTTTAAGAAGATGGTAATGTTTGATTAATCGGGGCTCCATTTGACAACTCTGTACAAAATATTTGTGATTAATATTCAACAATTCATAATTTATATATAAAATGCATATTGTAACTAGATTGGGTGCCCAAGCCCTCCCGGCGATTTGATTTCGCCCTGCTGCAGAAGGGTCTGGAGAAGAGCAATACATTTCTTTCTGCTTCCGATACGTTTTTGCGGGAGCAAATCACCAAACTGGCTTCTCCCCCTGGCGTGCTTTTGGCTGGTTTAACACAATGACGACAGGGAAGCGACGGCAAGCAGCCAATTGCGTACAGAGTCAGTTGAACTAGGCCCGTTCCATGCCGTTGATCAAGCTTCTTGCGCTGAAGAAAATGGCCGCAGCCTCCCCAGACCAACGTGTAATCTACGATTGAGCTTGGTCTGGCAATAACCAGGCTATATTGTAACATAAAGTCAAGACTAGTAAAGTATAATGCTTTATTGGTAAAATTCACCACATTTTATGAGAGAACAAAATTAATAATTAATATAATTATAAAATGCAATTACACAATAACTATAGCATGAGATAATTTTTGTTCTTCATTAGGTTGTATAAAGTATGTGGGCCACAACCTGAATATCAATCATCTGGTCTGGGTTCCTCTTTGTAGATAGGCCTACATATAGCCTATACTGAGAAAGATCTCACAGACATGATAAATCCTGCAATAGACACGCTGCATAATAAACATTATGGTCACTGCGGCGATGATTTGTCTTCCTGAAATCCTTAACAAACGAGATTAGGCACTTTCAGGCCGATCCAAAAACAATCAAAACGGAAACAGCATGGTGCCGCAGGGCTAGACAGACAGTCTGTGTCCAGGAATGAGATGTTTGGATGGAAATATCTACTAAAGACTGTAAGAAATGTTTTTGCACTGGGCCTCCTACTGTTGTCTGATTTACAGGAGAAGTAGAGCCTTGATCCTGTTCACCTAGTCTCTGAGCAGTGCTCACCCAGCAACCTTCATCCTGTAAAATAGCTTTAATGTGACCACTTATGTTCAGTGACACACTGTCTGCACAACCGCACAACCCCAGGGACACGATGTAGGATCGCAGGGGGTTAAGTTGTCAGAAATCGATGGTCGTTATGTATTTCATGTTTAGTCAAGTGAGTTTGCACCCGTATATATGATATATGTGACTGGTTATTTTGGCAAAACAGCCAATTATGAAAAACATTATTTGGAAGGTTTTTTAGGGCATTAACTTCCATCTGCCGGAATAGTGGAGGAATAGTGGAGAACATCTGAGGAGCATCCCTTAATGCACTGAGAAAGGGAAAGGATTTTTTCACAATGATAGCCATGCATCTTTGCAACTATGCATACATGGTGCCTTTTGGGGGATGCAGGTTTTGGCACCAATAAATCTCTCACGCTTGTCTTAACATTTGAAAGCAGAAGCGAGGTTCCACTTTTTGGATTTGGCGCATTTGAAATATTGATTCAAGCATACAGATTTTCTTAATATCCTCATAGCCCACCACATCAAATCTGTCCCCGGCGAAAACTCTTGATTTATCTTGGCTCTTGTGATAGATATTTGCCATTGGTTTAAGTTGGCTGGCACCAAACAGATAGAGCTGACTCCTTTCTAATTGCAACAACAATCAAAATCAATCAGAAAAGCTCCTCTTAGCACTGGCACTTATTTCCTGTTACCATGTTGGACTTTTATCCTCCTCGTGGGGTCAGCCTGACCCCACGAGGACGATTTCAACAGCATTCCAGGGCTGTATGTGATAAGCCCAGTCCAGTTATTATGAACCCTCTGGATTCAACAGGAGCTTTGGAAGCACAGGAAAGGAGCAACACTAATTTAAGTAAGAACAGCAGACTTATCTTGGATCCCCAAGATAAGTCTGCTGTTCTTACTTAGAGCCTGAAGACAGCACTCTCTTTGAGGTGTAAAGACTGTTGGACCACACAAACATTCTCACCCCAAACACCAACAGCACTACACTACACTACCACTACTCCCAGTTTAAGGTTTTTCCCTTTCCTTATCTGTTTTTGTTGTTTCAAGCAAGAGACAGGGGGTGTAAATTGCAGAAACCAAATCACCAGAAGTTTTACATTACTCCTTAATCCAGGCTATAATCGAAAACGTTAGTTGAATTAACCTTCTATAACCAGACTGGTATTCTCACACATACCCTTTCAATTGGGCCCCAAATGAATACCACATGAAGACTATACTTACTGCTACTGTTACTAAGACTACTTCTAATACTATTACATATTAAAAAAATAAAATAAAAAAATAAAACATCAGCCAATCTGACTCATGTTTACTTAACAAAACCAAAGAAACAGCAAAAAGCCCATGTTTATAATGTCAAACCATGATTTATCTTTGTTTATTGGCTGAATTACTCACACTATCTGAGTCTCACGAATCTCAGATAGATAGTAAAAGGTTTTTTGTTTAACTGCTGTTTCCAGTGGTGAACTTCTTATGAAACACAAGCAGACAGGAGTATATTATTGTAACTTGAAATGGCCTTTAAGGGACTTTTAAATTAGCAGCCATTATCAATTTTTTTCAGAAATATCTCTATTCGACCAAAGGCAAACTGCTTTTCCAATGTTTTCCTCTACTTAGGTCTACTGCTTTGAACGACTACTCCTAAATGCTTCCACATGTCAAGCTTTCATGCTGCTGCTGTCATTGACAGTGCATGTGTGTATGTGTGTGTGTGTGTGTGCGTGTGTGTGTGTTTGTGTCTGTGTTTGTGCTTTGTGTGTGTTAGTAGTCTGCACATCTGCATATCATGTGTTTTTTACTATGTTTTTTTATAGCAGACATCATGACACAGAGACGGCTGCTGAGAATGACATGTTGAAATACATCTAAAGAGAGAATCATTTAAATTAATTTCTGTCTCTCTCTCTCACATGAGTCAAGGTCCATTTGGACAAGAGGTGGGCTCAGTGGGGGTGTGGTGACAAGAGATGTTATTTTCGGTCTTCTCCTTCTTCCCAATGGAAGAATCCATAAATCTGCCCCTTTAACCCACAGGTGAAATAATAGAACAAATACGAGTTTCTCGGAAGGGAAAGAGTTTTTGGGAGGGTAGGGGGCTTATACACGCTTCGAAAAATGCTAAGAATGAGCAGAAAAAACGCAGTGACTCATATAGCGGAGTGACTTTGTGCTACGTGATACATATACAGTGTCTACTTTCTGTCTGTCGCACTTGGCTGTGCACTGAATGGGCCTCGTATTTATTTATTGAACCAATTATTCTATGGCACACATACACACACACATGATCAGAAACACTGGTTTGCTTGATCACATTTATAGCTGGATTTATATGGAGCCCCCATGGGAACCAATTAGGGGGAGTTTCTAGCGGTGGTTACCTGAATAGCCCATCTTTTAAGCGATTCAAAAACCAACCAGTGCATGTTAGACCAAGGTCTTCCCTCGATAGGACATTCACAAACTTAATGCTGGGTGGTGAGGGGACAGTAGGGAGGTGGTGAGAGATTGGAGTGGTGGTAATTGGGACAATTAGGGCATTTAGCAGACACTTCTATCCAAAGCGACTTACATCGGTTAATACACACATTGACACACCGACGGCAGAGTCAACCATGCAAGGCGACAGCCAGCTCGTCAGGAGCGAGCAGTTAGGGTTAAGGGTCTTGCTCAGGGACACATCAACACTCAGCTTGATCGGTCGGGCACTGGGACGGTGGTGTTGGGACAGTAGGGTGTTGGACTGTAATGGAAATAGGTGAGAAGGGGGGTAGTGAGGGGACAGTAGGGTGGTGGTGAGGTTTCAGAATCGTGGTGATACAGTAAGGTGGTGGCGAGAGAGTAGGGTATTGGTTAGTCATTCGGGTGGGGTTGTAGCAGGGTGGTGCTGGAAACAGTGGGCTGGTGTTGAGACAGTAAGGTGGTGGTGAGTGGACAAACCATTTTGATGTGTGAAGGTACAGAAGTCAGCCCGTGTAGTCTACACCAAACCCCCCTCTCTGATTCATTCGCCTGGAAGATAGAGGAAGTGGTTTGCATGCAGACTGCGGCTGGCTGGAACACTTGGGAAGAGGAAATCTGAGCCTGACATCTTTAAAAGTTCCACTAGAGTAACAATTTTTGCGTGCAGGATTAGGGGAGGAGGGGGGGGATCTTCTGGAAGCTAAAGTGGTTGATGGGGGATCTGGACTGGCTGGGATAGACGGCGAGGACAGGGATGGGAGGAGAGATCTCAGTAGAATGATATAGTGTGTGTGTGTGTGTGTGTGTGTGTGTGTGTGTGTGTGTGTGTGTGTGTGTGTGTGTGTGTGTGTGTGTGTGTGTGTGTGTGTGTGTGTGTGTGTGTGTGTGTGTGTGTGTGTGTGTGTGTGTGTGCGCGCGTGTGTGTGTGCGTGTGTCTGTGTGTTGGTGAGTAATCGGTTTTAGACACGGGAAGCTAGTGCCTCCTGTTGATGGATGGATACACCAAAAATAAATATTTTTATCGTTAATATTTGTAATAATAAATAAATGACCCCTACAATAAAATCGTAATCAGGATTTTAGGGTTATTAGAATATATAGGGTTGAGTTCAGGGGTTGTGGTAATTTATATGGAAAATTTGTAATAATCTTGAAGACAATGTGCAATAGTGAAGGATTTATCCCAGTATCTAAAATATTGTAATTTATGCCGTTAGACTATGTATAAACACTATTTACATTGGTGTCATCAGGAGAAATAGTGTAGCTAAAAAATAGTAGTAGTATGCAACTTTCAACTGCCAAGATTAATCGTCCACTATCAATGTGCGATATCTTCAGTAGTTCAGTCTACGACACGTTCATTGTATACAGACCCATAATAAGTGTAATGAGCGACACCTGTGTTTGTCCTACAACGATGCCTCCAATCTTACAATTTTACGTAACTATGTACTTTAGCCACTAGAGGGAACCAAAATACAACACATCTACTGTGTAAATCAAAACTGGCAGCGTCCGCCATCACAAGGATATCGGATTGTGATTTGACATATTGATTAATCAGTCAGAATCACCATTTCAAACTCAATTTCAAATAATGTTTAGCGTTGTAACACAGAATTGTACATTGCAATGTGGTTGACACAAATCTTGTGCAACAAATAATGGGTTTTCCAATTGGAGTAGACCTGATAATACGGAGTGTTGGGTCACAAATGGGGAAACCTTCTGAGGGACGTTTTAAACATTTTCACAGTAAGTACTGTTACGTTCTTCAAGTCTCACTCGTTTTAACAAACACATTTAATCTTTCAGTAGGTATATTCTAAAGAGCAATGATCACTGTTATAAGACTTTTCCCATTGGCCCTACATAAATCATGTAGGGCAGGCGTATGTGTAGTGTCCAGTGAAATTAAACAATAAAACAACAGTACAATTAATAAAAACATTGAAATCATTTCAGATTGTGCAGGCTACAATAGGATCTATGAACCTTTTAATGGCAACTGTTTTGAATTCAAAGCATATTCTGCCTGCAGGAAACAGTATTATTGCAAACAGGAAACACTGTAAGTATAAACACGGAGGACAGCCCTGAGATTTCCTATAGGAAGAGACATGGGAAAGGAGGGAAAAGACCACACAGTGGGGGAGCGGTTTAACCACAATGAACTAACAGCGGCTCTGCTCATATTCAAACAACAATACACAATGTCATTCTGTATCCGTCTCTTGCCCTTTGCTCTATTTCCCTTCACATACAACGCACACGCACACACACACACACACACACACACACACACACACACACACACACACACACACACATTTACAAAGGATTCGTCGACTGATAAATGCATCAATATACAATAATAAATAGTACAAAATAAATACCAATTACTTCTATTCGACAGTGCTCAAAATAGTTACAGGGTGGAAACCAACAGGAAAATGAGAACTGAAAAATGTTTGAACTGAAGAGCTTTGGCATTTAGTATAAGGGCCTTCATGTCTACATTCTGTATACATTAACCATTACTACTAGCTTGCACTTTTGACTCACCACAAGGAGGAGTGGAGGAGGAGTTGTCAGAGTGAGATGAAGAGAATAGTCCTGCTGAGCTCTGTCTGACAGAGAGAGGAGGATAATATAGGTGAATAACTAGCCACGATCAAAGAGACAGAAAGGAAGGAGGCAGAGAAGTGGTGTTGGGTACAGATTTCTTGGCTGATTGAACAACCCACACAATGACTTCCCACTAGACCCCCAAATGGATGAATGTTTTACCAAGCCAATCAGAAGGAGCATGGGCACATCTTGTGATGAACTTAGAAGAACCCAACTATATTCAGGAGCAGACTGGAGCAAGATCCTCTGAGGTCAGTTCCCTCCTGGGAGCATGAGAGCATTTCTGAAAATAAATCAGTACAACTCAGAAACTCTCATAAGGGTCAATTCTCAGAGGTCATCAAATGCAGATTGCTGATCATAAACGTACATGGGGAGTTAAATAATTGCAAGCTTCGAGTAATGGTTGAGACCCCAATCCACAAGAGTAAAAGGGGATGAAGGAAGGTGTTTGAAAAAATGGAGGAAATAGGCCGCTCCTACTCTGTCTATTACAACGGTCTGTATGGAGAGGGCTTGGTCCAGATGTGAGATCAGAAGGTACTCTGTCGGATTAAACCTCCTGTCTCCCTTGCCACTAAACCCATGTAACTGAAATGGATATCACTCCCTCCAAAGCATGCTCAGATGCATATAACCGCCATAACGCTTGTCAAGAATGCACATGTGAAGCCCTCCATTCCTGGCAACCCGCAGTTAGAGACAAAGACAGCTAAACCATGGCAATAGGAATGGAATCTCACCATGTTTTTTACCATCATCTTACCAGATCATGATACAAACACATATTTATGACAAATTGTATTTATTTTTTGGTTTGTTTATGTTTGTGTGGTCTATGTATGACTGTAGTGCGTCCTGCGGTTCAATGTGAACTTGGTATTGGTTCCATGACCAGAGGATGACATTGAGCCCCTGCCCGGGTTGGCAGACTGCGACACAGCAGCCTACCCCCCTCCCTCCTCCTCCCCCTCTGCGGTCCTTCTCCTCTCCTCGTCCCGCACCACAACTACACTACCCTCCCCGCCATGTCCGGGCTCCCGCCTCATCCATAATCTCCATTAGCCTGTCACTAATCAGATCAGGAATATATGGCGTCTCTGTTGTTTCCAGAGAACCGTGCTAAACAGAATCTGTCCGCACTGTCCGCATCATCTGTGTGAGTGTGTAAGTATACATTTGAGTGTGTGTGTGTGTGTGTGTGTGTGTGTGTGTGTGTGTGTGTGTGTGTGTGTGTGTGTGTGTGTGTGTGTGTGTGTGTGTGTGTGTTTGTGTGTGTCTGAGAGAGAGAGGGAGAGGAAGAAAGGGACAGAGGGAGAGGAAGGGTGTGCGAGGGAGGGGTGTATCCGAGTGCAGAGCTTCTCCCGCGTCATAGCAACCAAACCGCTCGCCGGCTACCAGCCCCTCGCCGCGCCGCAGAGCAGCAATCAGCTCCTTGCTACTTGGAGAGCTCCAGACGCTAACCCGTCCCTCCCCTCTCCTCTCTCACTCTCCCCTTCTCTCTGTCTCCTCTTATTGCTCTCTCCTCACTCCTGCGGCGTTGCTCTGGGCTTGACGGGGGAGATAGCAAGCAGCTCCTGGCTCAGTGATTCTGCATGACTGTCACAAAGGTAAGACACTGGACTGGAGTGCTGTCGGCTGGGAGGGGGGGTGGGTGGGTATTGGCGTGTTGATAAGAGCTGTGAAGGTGACTGGTGAATGGGTTGGCTTCTCGTGTGTGCAACAAACCTATGGTTTGTACTGGTCTGCCAAAGGAGTTAGGCAGACTGCTGTTTCATGTCAGATGTGTGTTTGTTTGTGTGTGTGTTTGTGTGAGGGTCTGTGCATGTGGATGTATGCCCATGTGTTTGTACACATGTGTACTTGGACTGGTATGTGTGGGGGGTTAGTCCTACACATGGCTGGTGTTTTGGATACAGTTATTATTTTTGGTTTGATAGATACAGAGAGAGGTAGGTAGATTTAGGAGCAAATACATACACGTTTCCCTGTCCTCCTGATAGCATAAAGACTTTTCCAAACAACACTTACACTCTCTGCATGATAGAACATTTCCATTCCATGCCCTGCATATATGTCTTGTTTGGACTTTACATTTTTCCTCTATGCTAAAACCAACGAGTAAATATGCAACCGACAGATTCTGTGTTCCGGTTTGTCCTCTTAAAGATTGGATGAAGATGTTGTACTTAATTGTCCCTTTTGATATATCAACTGGTATTGGCCATAAGTACATAATACAAAAAAAGTTTACGAGTAGTTCTTAGTGCGTGTGCGTATAGCCTGAGTGTGTGTGTGAGGTGTCTTTTTAATTGGATTCCAGACAGGAATATCATACCCAAAATGTAATCTCCTTCCAATCCATCATTTATATTGCCTTTGTAAGGTCATACTATCTCAGTTTGGATCCAGTAAGGATTCTATTGCTATTACAGGTGTTCTAAAGCCTTTCATGACATGGCTGCCAGTCATGGCAAATGTACAGGAAAACTACAGCTCTCTGTGTATTGGTCTCTCTGCCCGCCCTCTCCAGGGAATCCAGCCCTGCACACATGCATGTCATTCAGTGGGAAAGTACTTTACAACTTTTTTAAGCCTTTTGCACCTTTCCCCAATGTATTCAATGCATTGTTGGTTATTTAGCTTCATGTTAATTTGCGATTTGGTAAATGGGGTTTTGGAAGCAAAGCTTTAAATATTAATATTATAGTTTTTTAATACAGGCTGCATTAGGTTGTCTTTATCCCAGATTATATATATATTACAGAGATTATATTGGGCTAATTGTGCTCTTGTAGACTTGTGTGTGCGCGCATACACGTGCCTGGGTGTCTTGATAGTGTGCCTAAAGACTTTATAAACAGCAGTAAATTAAATCCTCTTAATGAGTAAAGAAGAGAGAGAGACGGTGGAGGGAGAGACTGATATAGGAAATTAGTACAACCGTGGTGGGACTTAACCTAAATAGATGACCTGTGGTGGTACCGGACAATGGCCTATTTACTCACACTTATGGTGAAACACCTGCTGTTGGACACACACACACACACACACACACACACACACACACACACACACACACACACACACACACACACACACACACACACACACACACACACACACAAATCCACGCTAACTCCCTTCTACTACTAACTCTTCTTCTTCTTACCTTTTGCTTCAATCTGTGTATGTGTGCTGAGCGTGGGGTGTGTGTGTGTGTGTGTGTGTGTGTGTGTGTGTGTGTGTGTGTGTGTGTGTGTGTGTGTGTGTGTGTGTGTGTGTGTGTGTGTGTGTGTAGCAGGGGAGAGTTCTGTACAATGTGGAGAGTAAGCGTGGTCTTCAGGTGAGCCCAAGTTGAACTGGAGCTCTGCTGTTTGTCGCTAACCTCACCCACACAGATCCCCCCCAGAGGTGAAGATAGATGCGTCTCCAAAGAATTGGTAGAAAAGTAGATAAATAAAAGCAAGGTGGTGTGATGAGAGGGTCTGTGGTTGTGTGGGAGTATAGGCGAGCGACTGAGAGAGAGAGAGAGAGAGAGAGAGAGAGAGAGAGAGAGAGAGAGAGAGAGAGAGAGAGAGAGAGAGAGAGAGAGAGAGAGAGAGAGAGAGAGAGAGAGAGAGAGAGAGAGAGAGAGAGAGAGAGAGAGAGAGAAATTAGTAGCTGGAGCTCTGCCTGGAGACAGAGCAGGAGTCACCTTGAGAGAAGGAGGAGGAGGAGGAGGAGGGCATATGGGGCTCCCATGCTGACAGGGCAAAAACCTGTGATGCTCTATGTTAGTGTGTGTGTGGTACATGCATTTGTATTTTGTTGGGAAAGTGTTGAGCTTTCCAATTGCAGGTAAAATGCACTTCTACTCGCACAGTAATGAGGAAAATATGACCAATGCTACTTTGAAGATTCTACGTCATCCACAAAAAAATTAGGAATAGAAAGATGCACATTTAATTGCTCTGGTTGTGTGTGGAAATAGACCGTAGTAGGATTAAAACCTTTTGGCCTTGACATTCCAGGGACGGCCAGACAGAAGACCTTCAGGGGCTGGGAGCTTAAAGCTCTTTCGCCCACTCAGATTGCGGACGTAAAATTACCATTTATTATTTACCAGGCGCTTTTTTAAAAGGCACTTATACTGGATTCAGACACAAACACACACATTAAGGAGCAGGTAGGGGTTAGGGGTCATTCATTTTCAGGAAAAATCACTGTGAAGTTAATTAGCAGTGATGGAGACATAACACAACCAGGTGGGCACGCAAAATATTACCCGTTTTACGGCGCGATGCTATGACGATCGTTGAAGTTAGGGCAAGTGTACCGTCCAAGATGCAACACTGGCAAGTTTGAGAAAGAAATAAACAGAGAGACATATTCGTCTGCTGGTAATGATGGAGCATGGAGAAAGAAATAAACAGAGAGACATATTCGTCAGCTGGTAATGATGATGAGCGGGTTTTCACCCGTTTAAAATACCCACGTATGCGTTCTAATTTAAGTGGGAAAAAGGTGTGGAAGATTGTCAAGTGTCCGTTCTCAGCTGGACATGCAGAGAAGCAGTAAAGGAAACATCCCACCTTTAAAGGAAAAGCCATCTTTCTTTAGATGAAATGTGCAGTGGGTTACAGTGATGGATTAGTATCACTGTATCACCTGGTGCAACTCTCTATTTAAATCCATAACATGTTAATATGGAGTCAGATTACACTCTTTGGGTAATTCTCTTTCCATACTAACATTTGTTTCCGTATTGTGCGGAAACAATGTGTCTTGATTCCCGTTCAAACTGAATAACATTCAGAGAATGGCAGCAACCACTGTAGTTTTACACAGGGGCTAGACAGCTGGGCTAGAGGACAATGACAGGAACAGCTTGTTTATGAGAATAGCTCCCTAGGATTTGGTTGAAATAAGAAGCCATTGTGGCTTCATGTAGAATTTCTTTTGTCTTATACCTCAAATGTTGTGCAAAAGTGTAAAATAATCTTAGTGTTTACATTTATAGTGATTAGAATCTTCTAAGAATAATGATTTGTGTGGTAGACAGATGTAACTAGTGACATTAAGCAAAATGATAAAAAATATGAACCATATAGTTCAAAGATGATTTATGTGTATGTGACATCATTTGTGTGGGTGTGGGTTTGTGTCTGAGTGTGAATGTTCCACTTTCAACACTCAACCGAACAGTTGAGCCAAACCTCATCTCCATTCCCACCCATCACATGGCCCTTGGGACGACGCGTGTGGCCCAGCGCCCGGCCCTAGCACCCAGATGTCCCACTGTGGCATCTCGTTGGGCTGTCAAGTCCACGGGGCTCTAGGGAGATCCATAATGGCCGCCGTGGGACTGCTAAGGCCATGCAACACTGACCCCTCGAGGAGATGGAGGTCACCCAAGCCAGGCACTTTATGGGCGGTCAAATCCCATCGGGGAGGCGGGGGATTGATTTCCGTTTCATATTCAAAGCGAGCTCCAAAGGGTTTCACAAAGGGAAGCGACCCATTCAAATGTGCCAATAAGGAGCGTTGGCAAGGCTTTGACACGGCCACAACAAGGGGCAGGGAGCTTCTGAATTCCTCACTGGGCTGCTGGAGGGTTGGGATCCGCATAGCAACCCTTAAAGCGGTCCCGTTGTCCGCGGTGGTAGAATACAGCCAGGGCAGCACGCCAAGAATCAAGCAGGGATGTGGGGGGGGGGGGGGGGGGGGATTGGTCAGAGAAGGATGCGGTCTAGAAGCACCCCTCTTTTGTTACTTAGACACAAGCAAGAAAATCCAGACTAACGGTTATGGGGATGTTAAGTTGATAAATGATCTATTACCCGAGGACAAAAACAAGCAGGCACGCACGCACACACACACACTGACACATGCATCTCTCAGTGAAGGCTGGGCATTAACCTTGTGCGCTATTGCCATGGATTCTATGTTGTTTCAAATAAGTTGTTAAGCTGTGCTCCGTGTGTCTGCAGTTAAGGAGCTGCAAACACACCAATTAGGAAGGAGGGACCTGCCCCTCTGAAGTAAGGCATACACACATGTGGTCGAGAAGACCTGACGTCTGACACTATTTTCAGGATGTACACGGTGTTGGCTCCCGCTCATGGTCGCTGAGGCTGGCAGGTGACCCGCTCTATGATGAGTTTTAATATACTAATGAATGGTTTAATGTGCAATGACATCCTATGATTAGGATGCATATTTTGTGTTGTAAGTTAGTTAAATGCCAAAAATAAAACATTAGCCGTCGACTGCACCAATCCTCTGCTGAGCCAGACACACACTTTTATGAACAACATCTGCTGCCTGCTCTCACTTCCACCACCGGGAAACTTAATTGAGATGGAATCACACACACCCAGACACACACACTACACGCAGGCATGTTATATCCATGACTGAATTACCTGCCTAGCAGCCTAACAGCACCACTGATGTCCAGACTGATGCCCAGGCAGTAACAACAGTGCAGACTTTATTTCGAAATACTTTTTGTACAATTGTCGAGATCATCCGTGTTACACATGATGGAATGCATGGATTGAGAGAGCGAGAGGAAGACAAAAGCTAGAGAGGGAGAGAGCGAGAGAAAGACAGAATATAGAGGAAATGTCCCCATTTAACATGGGAAGACATTCAGAGTGAATGAATGTTTATGTGTGGGTACGCGTCTTGTCTGTGTCTGTGTCTGTGTGTGTGTGTGTGTGTGTGTGTGTGTGTGTGTGTGTGTGTGTGTGTGTGTGTTGCTTTTTAAGTTTCCCCTATGGCTCTTATTACAATAGTTCCACATTACTCCGCTCCAATTATAGAAAGCCAGGTCATAGGATGTACTTCCTGTAAGGTCTTGGGAGGGGACAGTGTGAGCATTGAGATAGCGGCTTCAACATTTTTGTGTGTGTTTGTGTGTGTGTGAAACTGAAAAACTCCATCTGTAAATTCATGTCCTTGGCTATCTTATTGTCGTGAATGAGAAGATAGAAGAAGCAATTAAAAGTTGAATTTGGTAATGCAATTACTTCAGAATGTAAAAAAGTCTGTGTCATCCACTTCTAAACAACTTAATGTGAAAGCCAACAATCAACTGAGGGCAGTTTTCTTAAGGCTGGTTTCACAACCGCTAAGCCTCCAAATTCACTAGCTAACACGACAACCCATAAGGAAAATACTTCAAAGATAACTATTTAATTTCCCAATAAGGTTTTCTCTATGGAAGCACATGTCAGGCAGAAGTTTCTAGCGTGTGCCACTGCAGTGCAAATCCCAACATGAGCTGTTTCATTAGGACTGCTGCTATCCCAGGAGCAGGTCTGGCATTCAGTCACCTACATCACATTCTCAGCAGGAAAACACAGAGAGGCAGCGGTGTGTGTCTGTGTCTGTGTACTTTTGAAATATAAATTAGCATTTTTGTAACGCTACTGTACAGGTGTTTGAGATGTGCTCAAACAGAGACAGAATGAATGTGGTGGGAATGAGATGTGCGTGTGAGTGCGAGAGAGAGTAGAACGAGAAGGTGTCAGAGGTCAGCTAGTAAGCACACATTAAAAGAGCTGGAATACTGCTGCCTACGCATCTTTCTTTCTTTCTTTTTATTTCACACAGATACACACATACCAACACGCACGCACACACACACACACACACACACACACACACACACACACACACACACACACACACACACACACACACACACACACACACACACACACACACACACACACACACGTGTGAATCATCCCACACAAAATATTGCTTTAAGGTCATATTAGAACCACAAGTATTTCTGTTGGTGGCAGGTATTATTGTAACTTTTATACAACAAAGTTTGGTAGGATTTGGTTCAGGACTATGCTTAGATTACATTTTGGGTCATTTATTTTTGTGATTACATGGTCTTCTTCGTAAGGTTATTGTGGTAACAAACTGCACCAATGTATTAGCTGTATTATTGAATGATCTTGGAATAATGCTGAGTGAGTAAACATCCTGTTTACTCTGTATGTCCTGTTCTGCCCTTTTTGTCTGGGAAATGCTACTATTTTAAAGCAAGAAATGTCAAATAGGACACTGTGGGAGATACCATAACACTGCCTCAAGCAAATATTCTGTCTGTTCTTTCATGTTTTCCATGTTTATCTAAATCCATTTCTTAAACCCTCTGCCTCAAATCATATTTAAAATGTTTTTCTGTGGTCTATCCAATATTGGATAGGCTACTACTTATTTAGCAGTACTTATTCATGACTTCCGGCAGGGCATTGTGACCAAATGGCAGGACCAATAGGCGCTCAATATAAAGGCATAAGCCTCTTATAGGGATCATGCAGTGCAAGTGCTGCTGTAACGCTGTCCTGCCATCGTCAGCATTTCGACTGACGCGTCCCGCATAAAGCGGTCAGATAAATCCATTAGGCCTGTACTGTGGTAGGTCAGCCTGCACTATAGTCTTACACATCCTGATACATATAGTCTTTCAAATGACTGAACTGATATCTAATAAAGCACAGTATAAGAACACAACAACAATTCTGATCAGACTGATCTGATCCTTTAGAAAAGCACTTTGAGTTCACCAAATATTTTAATCAAGTTTGATTTAAATAAAATATCCTGGAAGTCATATAGTTGAATCTAAAAGTGCACTTTGTACTTCCATATAGGTCCATACATCAACATATATTTGAAAAAATAATAATATGGCAAAACCAAGTGAAATGAGATGCATATAACTACTTCCTGACTCAGCTCTGCTGTTGTAGTTGTAACAGTAACCTGATCCACAGTGGACATGATGACTTGCAGTCCACTTGTTTGATTGCTTTATAGAAACCCAGGCAGGTTTGCTGGATGGTGTCGGTGTTCTTCAGAGGCCGGGGAGGGGAGGAGAACAGCCAGCTGAGGGGCAGCTGGCCTTCACATTCCAGCCCTCTGGTGCTTGGCCACGGGTGCCGAATTCAACTGAGACCAGAGATGTCTGGGGCGGCTTCTGGTGCCAGGCTCTTTGTTTGCAGGGTGATTCATGGGCAAGGGAGAGATATGGTTTCTTGGATGAAAAGGGGTAACGGTTGTAAAGTAGATGTAAAAGATGAGCTGCAGTTCGACTGAGACTGTTGGTGATATGGTGAGCAGATACCCGGTGGAACCCGGTTCAGTTCAGTTTTTTTCAAGTACAATAAAACAGCTGACAATGAAAGAAAGGAAATGCATTGATATTTGACCGTTTTTTTAAAACCTTTAACCTATATCCTTTCAGAGGCATTTATTATGATTAAGTATCAGCAAGGCTGATAGGCAAAGGCTAAGCAGCAGGTGTGTTTCAAATACAGGTGTGTTGCTTTCTTACTGCAGCGTCTCAAGGATGCTTCAAGCGCCCTGCCCCACTCCCAGAGTGGATTATTATGGGGTGGAATCATGAGCCTGCAGAAATCATGGACTCACAGACTGCTACACTGACAGCAATCTCTGGCATGTCCTCATTGTTTGGCCTATCAGACAAGCTAAGAGTTTTGCTTTGAGAATACTGCACCAACCCTAGGGGATAGAAGATGCTGTTAACGCCTGAGCTTGCTTAATGGGTCTGAAAGAAAGAAGCCTGCAGGATTCCACACCGTCAGGGGAAAAGGGGCAGTTTGCCGTTGTGGTCTGTAGTGTTGGTTGTGGTTGTGGACCACGTCCAACGGGGGAAGGGTGGAGGAAAGACGGGGCTGCTGATGGAAGCAGGAATAAAAATCAGGTGAGTGCGTGTGAGGGGTTTAATAAAAGGCTAATTAAAGCCAATACAGTACAACGTGTAAGGTGTACATTAAACACACCATTTAAATGTATTCATGTTGCAATTTCTGTACAATTTCCAAGATCTCTGCTCTTTATTGTTGTTTTACCAATTGCATTGTTTACCAAAACTATGCAATACACCAAGTCTTCATCAACCTATCAGAATGAGGACATAGTGGTTTTGACAGGAGTGAACAGATATCCAACAGGGAGAAGTCGCTGCCGATAGAAAATCCATTAAAAAGTTGTGGCCAGGATTAAACCTTTTACTCCATAGAGGATAGTTAAACGAGATCACAGCTTAATTGCTGGTATTGGAACTGGGACACAGGCATACTGTACCGTCAAAGTCAAGTTGACAGACAAGCGAGAACAAATCAATGACCGGCAAAAAGGGCAATCGTTTTATAGCAAGCACAAGTTCCATAGCCCTAGCAGTATCTGAACATTGTCGTCTTCATTTAATACCTGGGTTCATAATTTGCAGTGTTGAATCAGTGTGAGTGAAATATGTTCATGAACACATGGATGAATAAAAGTGACAGTGCTACCATTCTAGCAATGTGACTTTTTACCCCTGGGTGATAGTATCTGAGTGAGGGGGAACATTGAAATAGGACGGGTTTACAGCACGTTAACCTACAGCCATGTATACAGTGCAGATGCCTCTGAAACCTGGTAAAACACTCTACCACTCTGCTTCTTCACTTTTTTGTGTCTGTGTGCTTTGTTTATGTGTGTGTGAGCCTGTGTGTCTCCAGATAGTCCTTTTAAAAATAAAAGTGTGCAGTACAATATTGTGAGGCTGCGCAACTCAGAGGGAAAATAAGTCAGTCTGAGGCGTAGGACGGAAGGTTCCAGGGAGATTTAACAACCAGAGCAGATGATTCCTGGGGCTCTGGTCTTAACCACCACTCCATGTCTGGGAATGTGAATACATACTGAAGCTACCCTGGATGCCCTTCTCTCTTCCTCCATCTCCCTCGCACCTCCCTCTTTGTCTCTTCCTCTTATTTTAATACTTTTGCTCAAGGATGAAAAGGGATATTGAAGTCCAGAAGATATGTTTGTATGTGTGTGTGTAAGTTTATGTGCATTTGCATGTGTGTGTTTGAGTTTTCATGGGTGTGTGAGTGTGTGTGAATGTGCATGTGTGTGCGTGTGTACACGTGTGTGTGTGTGTGTGTGTGCGCGTGTGTGTGTGTGTATGTATGTGTGTGTGTGTGTTCGTGTGCATGAGTTTGTGCGTGTGCATGTCTTTGTGTGTGTGTGTTTGTGTGTGTGCGTGTGCATGTCTGATTGTATATTTGTGTATGTGCGTTGGTGTGTGTGTGCGGGCCTGTGCGTGTGTGCAGGATAGAGGAAGAGAAAGTCAGGAACAGAGAAAGCGATAAAGAGTTCCCTTCCGCTAATGGTATCGTCAGAAGATAATGTGTGACACTGAACAGCGCCCTAAGATTGTAACACTGTGATGGAAGTTATAACAGCCAAACTATCTGCTTATCATGTTCTGTGGATTTGTCCCCTTCTAGTCTCATACTGTCACCACCAGGTGTTGTTAAGCTGTTCGCTTAAAGGTGCAGCTTGACTTTTCTACTTCTGTAGGCCTCAATGGAAAAACACCCTGGGGCTAGAACTACTGCTAGCTTGCAGTTGTGGGTGGAACCTGCTTACTACTGTAGGAAAACCCATTAAGAGTTCTTTGCAAGTGAGTTTGTTGAATAAACGTGAACATCTGGAGTTTGCCCACCGACACTTGATAGCGAGTTAAATTATGCCAGTAGACCATAAAACAATTTCCTTCTTATGGGTGTTAATATTACAACAAACTGTGGATTGACCAATCTCAGAAACACGTCTCAGGCCATGCATATTTTATAATTTCTTCTTTCCATCCATCCATTCATTTTCAACCATCCATCCGTGTCCATCTATTCATCCATCGATCAATCCTTTTTCAAAAATCGAGTTGACTCTAGTGGTTAGGGGGTCCTAGTGGGTCTAGTTGACTAGTGGTTAGGGGGTCCTAGTGGGTCTAGTTGACTAGTGGTTAGGGGGTCCTAGTGGGACTAGTTGACTAGTGGTTAGGGGGTCCTAGTGGCTCTAGTTGACTAGTGGTTAGGGGGTCCTAGTGGCTCTAGTTGACTAGTGGTTAGGGGGTCCTAGTGGGTCTAGTTGACTAGTGGTTAGGGGTCCTAGTGGGTCTAGTTGACTCTAGTGGTTAGGGGGTCCTAGTGGCTCTAGTTGACTAGTGGTTAGGGGGTCCTAGTGGGTCTAGTTGACTAGTGGTTAGGGGGTCCTAGTGGGTCTAGTTGACTCTAGTGGTTAGGGGGTCCTAGTGGGTCTAGTTGACTCTAGTGGTTAGGGGGTCCTAGTGGGTCTAGTTGACTAGTGGTTAGGGGGTCCTAGTGGGTCTAGTTGACTCTAGTGGTTAGGGGGTCCTGAAGGTTAGACAACACAGACCCACAGAAACAGAGGCCAACTCTCTCTTGGGGGGGGTTCGTATACGTTTGCGGGCTGGTTGAGAGACTTCATCCATCCGCTCTTCACCCATCCCTTTATAACCGGAGGAACTTACATGTACTTTAGTTGTGATGCCTTTGGTCCTGTCTGTCAACAATTAGGAACTATTGACCATTTGTAGACTGTGCTAATGCAGAGGCTCATGAGGCTGAGCTTCCTGTGTGACGGCTCTATCTTGGGCTCTGACTAACCATGTTAGGTTGCTTGATGGTTTCCTGTTGGCATCAACACTGCTCTGCTCTCATCTGCAAGATAGATACTGTAGCTCCTGTGAGTCAGGAGTGCATGAGATAAGTTTCACCGACTACGTTATCAACCAACTGATTAAGCCTAGTTAAATAATACCATTCATAATAAAGTGAGAACTAAAAAAACTAACGTTTCTTCATTATTTGTGTATCACTCTTTTTAAATTTTGCCGGTGTTATAGATATATTGTGGTCCTATGCAATCTAGGATTGGCTGTAATATCTATTATGTAGAATGAAGATTTCGATTCATGTGCCCAAACAGATAGTTTCAAACAAGGCTCAGCTATTATTTCTGGATTTGGCCTACCTTTATCTAGGTCTGATGTTGTGCAGAGAAAGGATAATCAGAGTGAGATATAGACCTGCAGATAGAGTGTGAGAGTGATTTTGCAGAGAGAACCTTCAGTATGTTGTTACTTGACGGACTAAAGCAGGGATGCCTTGCGTGCGTGTTTGTTGGGTCCAACTTCAAACCATTGCACCTCGTCCAATTTGGACCCACCAGAACCTTCACAATATGGTATATGGATATTTTATAGTAATTGGGATCATTTTGGTCAACCAATCCGAATGTACATTGTGTATACATAAAATAGCATCATCCAACCAGTCATGGGGAGTTTTTAATTTAGGTCTACCCTTCTGGGCACCAATGATGGTAGCCAGTTACCAAGATTGATACATCCCCTGACGATGTCAATGACCCTACCAAAAAAATAATCCAAACATTTTGTCAACAATTTCATCAAAGTCGTAAAAGTGTCTGTGGCCATATATTGGGGATGGATTGGTTCTATTTTTGATGATGTAAATGCTTCTCCGTCCGCCCGTGCCAATGTCTAAAGCCGAGTGGCATCCTCTTTAATCTCCCAAGTTGAACCTCGGCCAGTTCTCCTCTAGATGAAAGTGGTCATCAGTTAGGTTACTTTACACATTCCTTGCTCTTGGCCCCTAAATAATAAAAGTAGAATCACAATTATATTTAATTATCTGACCTATTATAGCACGCAGAGACAAATAGTGTAGCATAGCACAGTGAAATTATGGTATGTTATTATGTATTTAAATAGAGATCAAATAAAATTTTGATAAAATTCCAGGTCTGCCAAAATGAGGTTTTTCTGAGGTTTTCTTGAGCTACACACCAAGATAGTACATAGTAGTAGTTAAAAAAATGTATTGTTATGCAGAACAGTGGCATCCCATGTCTTCTCGTGCTGATGACATATGTGTGGCAGTTTTTCTCTGGCATTAGCTATTAATAATAACACTAAATCCTAATTAGCCTGGGTGTTCCCACCCCTCTGTCCATGGGTCAACTGACAAAAGGAGGATGACCCTCGTCACATTTTGACGCCATCTGTCACGGTTAACACCGCCTGCTCGCCTCTTCCCTCCTTTGTCTCTGCCTGACATCTTTTGTTTGTGTCATCAGAGCTGAATGCTATTTTTTGCTATTAAATGTGTTAGCATTGAGCATTCATTTAATTGTACAGTATTTTATAGTATATTTTTCATTTATAATATAATGTAACTGGTTTCTTGTGGTTGGGTTTAATGAAATTCCATATATGTTTATTAACACCTACTTTATTGCATTACTAATTATAAGTTGATGTGCCCTAGACAGGTCTTATGCATTCATAGTATAGGACCCTTTGAACCTTTTTACTTTATTTAAATATTTAAGTATATGTGTATAATCTGTTAAAAACAGAATCACGTGTGTGTGTGTGTGTGTGTGTGTGTGTGTGTGTGTGTGTGTGTGTGTGTGTGTGTGTGTGTGTGTGTGTGTGTGTGTGTGTGTGTGTGTGTGTGTGTGTGTGTGTGTGTGCGTGCGTGTGTGGGCAGCAGGCAGGTGGTCTGACAGAAGGAGTGATCTTGCCTTGGTGTCTGGGCCACACTGCGTGAGATTAACCTCTCCTGCTGCTTCATTCTCTGTCTGACTACTCTCTGTCTGTCTACCTGCATATCTGTCTGTCTGTATGAAAGTCTGTATGTCTACCTGCATGTCTAAATTCATGTCTGTCTGTCTGTCTACCTGCATGTCTGTCTGTCTGACTGTCTACTCACATGTCTGTGTGTGTGTATGTATGTGCGTGCATGTCTGTGTCTGTGTTTGTGTGCGTGTGTATGACACATGTGTCTGTTTGTCCGTCTGTTGGTCCTTCCATCTGTCTTGATAGTCTTCTTACCTCTACATCTCTTTGTCTATCTTTCTCCTCCTCGATCCCCGATATTCTCTTTCCTTCTGGTTTGTCTTCCCCTTCAGGCTGTCTCCCTCCTGGGAGAGACAGAAGGAAGAGGGGGGTGTTAACACTTGCTCTATATCTCTATATTACTCCCTCGTTCTCCCCATCTCTGTTCTCATTTGTCCTGGTTGGGGTTCACTCTTATCTTTAAGCTTTTGTTCAGCCGCCTTTTTCCTTTGTCTGTCCTTTTTTTTCTCATTCAATTCAAATAACTATTAATTATACACAGCAATGGTTAAAATAATGCTAAGTCAGGAGTAGGAATTATTTTAAGATACATCGAAAGAACAAACATGGTCAATTATAAAAACATGTATTATTCAATTCAAGTACTATTTTATAGCAATAATAAACATAAAACACACCCAGCCCCCCCCCCCCACACACACACACACACACACACAAAGTCCTACTCTCTCATAACAATCTTTATCTTCGTTTCCATCATGTTATTCCATCCATTTTGTCCCTCTGTTGATTTTTATTTCACATTGTGCCCCCTCCCCCTTCCCCTCTGTGACGGTCCTTCTGCATTAACCAGGACCATGACCTGACACTCCGTGCTCCAACAAGCATGTGACAGCAACTCCACTGGGAATGGAGAACCCAATTCTGGACATATTATTAATTTAAACCCTTCCTCAGACTATGGGAAGTCAAAGTGTCTTTTGGGGTAGTGTGTGTGTGTGTGTGTGTGTGTGTGTGTGTGTGTGTGTGTGTGTGTGTGTGTGTGTGTGTTCATCAAAACAACTTATTTCATTAGCATTGTTAAACATAATTATAATTATTTACTATTCAAGAGTCTACGTGTTAGACAGATAACAGTCCAGATAGCCACATATCCTGTCGACAGATGAGGGGGTGGATGGATCTGTGTAGACTAGCAAACCCCCCACTCTCCTGTATCTCACGCATGCACGAAGAGAGCCAGTAGAGTGGAAGCTTTCATCACTCTGCCAGGAAAACGTACTCTGAGTACCATTACACTTTGTCATGGGGCACATTTTGTGTGGGTGTGTTTGTGTCTATTTTTCCCTAAGCGGCTTCTTGAGTACGCATCAGCTGCCATTATTGGTAGACAATATGCAGTTATTCCAACACACACACACACACCCCCCCCCCCCTTGAAATAATGCACACTGGTCAGAAAGCCTTTGCCACCTTTTTTTTGTCTGGACCTTCAGTTTTGTTGTGAACATAACAATTCTCGATTCTCAAGATTAAGCGGTAGTGGACTGTTTAAAGAAAATCAACTGCCAAAGAGTTGTGTCATGCTTTGAAAATCCAAAATATCTATCTGAAAAGCCTCTCCACAGAGGCTTTCATAATACAGAAATCCAGCCTTTTCATGCGGTCATAATGGTCCCGTCAGGCATTGCCATAGCCTAATCAATCACAGAGTATTCCGGAGATTGCTGCCAAGATGTGACACTTGAGAGCTATGAAAGTCACAGAGTCCACTTCACAGGCTGGCGAGGGGGGTGCACGCCAAGGCAGCCAGCAGAGTCTCCCTCTCCCTCTCTCTCTCTCTCTATTCCTCGCTGACAGAGGACGTGATGGACAAAATATATACATGACTGTACCCAATTAAGGCAAATGGAGAAAAGAGAGAAGGAACACAGGCAACATCGCCTTCAGCTGCCTGCCTCATCCTCATCCTCATCCAGAACAAGAGCTCCCCCGACCCCCTATGGCTCTCTACGGTTCTGTCCTCTGTACGGGGGCTCTCCAAGGGCCCCCCACTTTCTATGCTGGCAGAGGACAGCTGGGATGATGGCTGGGGAGGATGGTTGTTCCGTGGGTTGGGTTGGCTGGAACCAACTGAATGGGATTGTTGTGGATCTGAGTTCATCCGCTTCCGCTGCCACTGAGCCTTGTAGATGTGTGTGTGTGTGTGTGTGTGTGTGTGTGTGTGTGTCTACACAGCTGCAATGAGGGTTGCAGGATTTTTGACATTGAACATGTCACAGCGAAATGAAATGTCAATGAGGCTTCCGGATGGCCCTCACAGAACGTGTCAGAGGGTGATCATACAATGCATAGCATTCTATAGCAAATATATACTATTAACAATGACAACAATACCTCTGAGCCATATCTCCCTATCTCTCTCTCTCTGTCCTATGTTTTCTTTACGAAGAGCGACAAATGTGCTTCTCTAAGATGGCAGGAAAAAGAAGAGGAGATGGATGAAGAGAGGGAGGGAGGGAGGGAGGACAGGGGAGGGCAGCAGCTGGCATTAACAGAACCTCTGCCTCAGGGTACGCCGTCATAAAGTCAATAAATACACCAACTCCCGCTCTCGTACGCTCTGCCCTGCAGAACGCTGCTGCATACAAACATAACCACCGACAGGCAGTACTGACGATAGCATGTCATTATGTAACTCCTCTCACCTTGGCCCTGGGGGGACGGACAGAGAGTGGTGCTGCAGGGTTACTGGATGGAGAGAGAGAAGCTGCCTGCTGTGCCACTGGGGTTAGCCACTTCACTGGGGAGGGAGCAAGGCTTCCTCAGGCTGTAGGCTTGTTAACACGGACCATGGCTTGTGGAAGGAGAGCTCTGAGTTGGAAGGAAGAGGAAGATGTGTAATAAATAAATTGTTTAGTGTTTATTGTTTCTCTATCTCTCTCCCTACCCCCTTTGTTCCGTGTTTGTATGTATGTATGTATGTATGTATGTATGTATGTATGTATGTATGTATGTATGTATGTATGTATGTATGTATGTATGTATGCATGTGCGTGCGTGCATGTATGTATGCATGTATGTATCTATCTGTCTAGCTCTCTCGCGATCTGGGAGGGAAAACACAAGGCCATTTCGAGACGATACCAACCGAAATGCTCTTAACACCGTAACACATGAAACACGTTGATGTTGAGGCGCCACTAGAGATATAGAAAACGTATGGGAAGATTGTCGAAGGCAAACTTAGTTTAAACTAACTCACTCACACACTACCGACAATTTGACTAACTAACTCAGTCACTCACTTCTCACTCTCTGGCTGATTGGTTTGTTGGTTGGGTAGCTAAATAACAATTTACATTAAGGAAGAGAAAGGAAAGGGTGAGTGACAGGACAGAGGGAGCTAGGAAGGGAAGGGAGGGGTATCCTTCCAGTTATCGGTATCAGGGAGAGGACGGGGAGGAGTGAGGGGAGACAGAAGTGGGAGGGGACACAAAGAGAGGGAGGCATGAGAAAAAGAGGGAGCGAGAGAGAGGGGGAGAAAGAGAGGCAGGACGAGCCGAAAGTGTCAGTCTGGCTGGTTATGAACAAGGGAAGAGGAGAGGAGGGTTGATTGGTTGCAGTCTGAGAAAGCCTCAACAAGAGTGGCTATAAAGTCACTGTGCCCACGCCCAGAAGGTAAGAGGCCATTTTTAATGAGTTTAAGTTCCAGTGAGCATTATATTGTGTAATATTGCAAAACAGATGGCAGAAGATTATGTTATTTAAAAATGTCTTTCACAGTTTATGAGGAAAACATGGATTTATAACACTAGTAGGAATCCTGATTGGAACAGCTAGTCTTGTGACCAGAGCCGATGGATACAAAAAAGCTTCCAGTCCGCGTTACTGATGTTTGTATTCCTCTGCGTCAGCATACACACATACAGCCACACACACACACACACACACACACACACACACACACACACACACACACACACACACACAAATGCACAGAGAGGAACAAATGCACATGCATACACACACATGCACAAATACGCGCACATGCATATACACACACACACACACGCATGTGCATACACACAAACACACACACGCACACACATATTCTCTCATTCACACACACCAACACACACTCACACGCCCCCAC
The DNA here is from genome assembly GCF_031168955.1 of Gadus macrocephalus. Classification (NCBI taxonomy): domain Eukaryota; kingdom Metazoa; phylum Chordata; class Actinopteri; order Gadiformes; family Gadidae; genus Gadus; species Gadus macrocephalus. Next base: position 15,382,982 of record NC_082395.1, read on the forward strand.
ACAGTCACACATATGCACACACATATCCTATCGGTGCCCTACTCCAGTGACCAATGAATGAGCATCCTTGTGAGGGCCTGCTCCGAGCCAGTAACGCGTCTCTCAGCCTCTCTCTGTGTGGAGCGCCGGCCCTCAGGCCCAGACCCTCTGCTGCTCTACTGTCCTCTTCTGTTCTTCCTCTAACAAGCTTCCTTTATGCCCTGATGTGATTCACAACAATCTCTCTGGGATGGTCTCAGAGGGGGGACTGGCTGACTGAATGTTTGGGGGGGGGCGGCATATAAAATGTTGACCAATCATAGAAGCTGGTTGCATTGAAAGTTGTTCGCTTTCGGAACCTTTTTTTTTTTTTATCCGGAACCTTGTTGTTGAGGGGACTTAAACAACATTAGAAGGAGAATGTTCTGTTTACGTGCATACTTCAGTGCACAGCAGCACGGGCCCCCAGGACAATGCTGCATAGATGTCTGAGGGGCTGGTGTCACCCGGCCGCACCACCAGAGATCTGAGAACGGCCTTGGCTTCCTGTCTAAGCACTGATACAGAGTCAGAGGAGTGTCTGGCAGGGATCTTGCCGCAGTCTCCGCAAAACAACAAAAACACCACTGTTTAGGACTAGCTCCTTACATGACACAGTAGTCCACCACCACCATCTGCTCCGTCTAATAAACCAGGAATTGGATCAACACATTCTTTCAATGGACTGAGAAAATGAAGCCGCGTTACGACAGGGTTTTCCCTCTCCGCTCCAACAAGGAACACAGGCAACATTTGAAGTTCCTCTCGTTCCTGAGGGATTAGGCTAGTTGTAAGAGTCAAAGTGTCTTTTAACTCTTGATAAAGTCTCCAGTCGAGGACACATTTATTTCCTGCTGCCCAGTTGGCAAGGCCAAGCCTGTGATGATCACGCTTGCGAAACCAACAATCAACAGATATTTGGTGAAAGGGTTGCATGTATTGGCTTGGTTTCAACCCAGCCAATACATTTAACATTCTACAATGGATTATTTGAGATTATTTTAAACATCAATTGGAAAGTTTCTTGGTGAAAGTGCTCTATGCAATATTGAATATAAATGAAATATACTTTTTAACATTCATGAAAACGTCTTGTTATGTCGAATAACAGAGACCATAGTCTAAGCTTACTCCATTTAATCAACACAATACACCACGGAAAGAGTCACGTGAAACAGCAAACTTAAGTAAAACAAAACACTGTGATTAAAGCAGAACACTGCACTGCACGCAACAGTGCAAGACATTCGTTGTTTCTTCTGTAATTCTTGAGAATGTATTATTATCTATGTATTAGCATTGGTACAACTTTTAACATCCTCTGATATGTTACTCCCTCAGATGTCATGGCGCCCGACCTACCGAAGCTCCAAGTTTCGAAACGTCTACGGCAAGGTGGCCAACCGGGAACACTGCTTTGATGGTATCCCCATCACCAAGAACGTCCACGACAACCACTTCTGCGCCGTCAACTCCAAGTTCCTGGCCATCGTGACCGAGAGCTCCGGAGGTGGTTCCTTCATCGTTGTGCCCGTATCCCAGGTAACTTGTGTTGACTCCAAACACATCCACAAAATCCTATGGGTTTGCTGAAGCAGCAAAGGGCCTGTGAGGAGAACTTTACTGGCTCATGATCCCGATGTGAAGTTGAAGAAAATGTCCTTTAAATGTTAAGGACAGTACAGAAGGTAATACAATAGCACTTTACTAGAAGTACATAAGTCTTTTAATCTATAGATTATGAGCTCTAACAATGCTTCTTGCCCCAAATGCGGACTGTGTAAAACCAGCAAATTCATATATTTTGACACATGCTCTTAGAGCATAAATGAACCCAGTTTCTTTGAAGTTAGTATGTCATCGAGCATGAGCATCCTAAGGAGCAACGTCGTATATTAAATGCCACTCACACCATGGTATACTATAATGGTATAAGGAGGGTTAAGCCTCTCGGGCGCAGCCAATACCGTTAACTGCTCCCCCGAAGGAGCTCCTCACAATGGCGTTCACCGGTCGGCGGCGACACGCAAAAACAACAAGATACTATACAGCTGCGGCTGGTGGAATTTATTTGAGGGGGGGCTGAACGTTTGCATTCCAAACCCCTGTAGGGGGGTCTGGGGGCATCCTCCCCCACCAGATTTTTTTGTGATTTTCACAAACAAACGAAGCATTCTGGTGCATTCATTCTGACAAAATAGTAAAGGCAAAAAAAGAACATTTACTTACAAAGACGAATGGGGCCAGGGAAATAAGTTTTAAGTTAATTTTTTGCCCCTTTTAGAAATCAGCAACATTAAGAGTGCAGATACATCAACAATAACTTTGAATTACACACAAGGTAACATTCTCTCTCTCTCTCTCTGTGTGAGTGAGAGAGAGAGAGATAGAGAAGTGTGTTACGGCCAAGTAACTGTGTAATTGTGTTGGTAAATGTCACTCATAAATATATCTACCGTCTGCATTAGTATGCATTTAGACAAATACAATGAAATATGAATTCCACAAAATTCATGTAAATGTGCAAACTTTTGTGTGGTTGTTGAAGACACACTTAAGGCATGATACCAACATAGGTTTGCAGAGGACTACATACAGTACAATATGCACACTGAAGGCCTGATGCCACCATAGGTTTGCAGAGGACTATATACAGTGTGTACACTGAATAGGTTTGCAAAGGACTACAATATGAACACTGAAGGCCTGAACTGAAGCAACCATAGGTTTGCAGAGAACTATATACAGTATGTACACTGAATAGGTTTACAGTGGACTATACACAATATGCACACTGAAGGCCTGATGCCACCATGTTTGCAGAGAACTATATACAGTGTAGGGCCAACGATGTTTCTAATGTGAAGCTTCAGCTTGACGCTCCGTTTTCCCTTCGTCGCATACCTCATCCACTATCCACGATAATAATCCACCGGACCACGACGTGATGTTTTTAAAGGGTTTACTTGTCCAACGCAAAATACATAAAACAATCCTTTTCCACAATGAGGTTCTTATTAGAGGTACGAGAACGAGAGAGAAATTGAGAGAGAGAGAGGTCAAAAAACTGTGTGGCTCCACGCTTGTATAGAGTGGCGAAGTCACGCCCCTTCCGGTAGGGCTCATGGGACCTATGAGATCGAAAAATATGAATGGGTGTCAATGGAGAGAAAATAATTATTTTCTGGTCCCAGTCTTTATATGCCCTGGATTACACATATGTTGTTTGTGGATTTAAATGATAATTTTTCATGCAAAGAAAACTAAAAATGTTCGTGAAGAAGTTTGATAATTTTAGGTTTTATGTGAGGCCGCTTTGTGAACTACAGCTCTTCGCTGCTCTCGACGCATATGATATACGTCACCACACCCGCCCTTGGAACCTCTTTAATATGTCCATGCTTGGAACTCGGCACAGAGATGGCGATCTCTCTGCCCCACTTCACCGCTTTTTCCAAGGGGAGGATAAAAGCATCGAAAGAGGTGAAAACCATTATAAGTCGGGGCACGTGCAGAGTTTCAGTTATGCCGATGGGAAGATTGTCGGTCTTCTCCACGCCAGTCGCAGGGAGCGTGACGTCACATACGAGCCGTGTAGTCTTTCTCGTTGTGTTTTCTCTACAGCCTTTATCTGAACAATTGCACAATAAACGGTCGAACTCTTTGCATGAAAAATTATCCTTTAAATCCACAAACAACATATGTGTAATCCAGGGCATATAAAGACCGGGACCAGAAAATATTTATTTTCTCTCCATTGACACCCATTCATATTTTTCGATCTCATAGGTCCCATGAGCCCTAACGGAAGGGGCGTGACTTCGCCACTCTATAGAGTGGCGAAGTGCAAAAGAGTTCGACCGTTTATTGTGCAATTGTTCAGATAAAGGCTGTAGAGAAAACACAACGAGAAAGACTACACGGCTCGTATGTGACGTCACACTCCCTGCGACTGGCGTGGAGAAGACCGACAATCTTCCCATCGGCATAACTGAAACTCTGCACGTGCCCCGACTTATAATGGTTTTCACCTCTTTCGATGCTTTTATCCTCCCCTTGGAAAAAGCGGTGAAGTGGGGCAGAGAGATCGCCATCTCTGTGCCGAGTTCCAAGGGCGGGTGTGGTGACGTATATCATATGCGTCTAGAGCAGCGAAGAGCTGTAGTTCACAAAGCGGCCTCACGTAAAACCTAAAATTATCAAACTTCTTCACGAACATTTTTAGTTTTCTTTGCATGAAAAATTATCATTTAAATCCACAAACAACATATGTGTAATCCAGGGCATATAAAGACTGGGACCAGAAAATAATTATTTTCTCTCCATTGACACCCATTCATATTTTTCGATCTCATAGGTCCCATGAGCCCTACCGGAAGGGGCGTGACTTCGCCACTCTACGTCAGTTAGTCTCACACCGCTAGTTAAAAACCATTAAGTTCCTGTCACACTTCAAAATAAAGTGATTAAATGTGCGCGTACACCGAAAACATTGCAAGTGAATTACAAAATAAAAGTCTATGCATTCGAAATTAACACAATTAACTATTATTATATTTACTATTATTTCACTTGACAGTTGGAAAATCCAACTGTCATTGTAAAATATGAACTTAAATAAAGTAGGCGCATTTAGGCGCCTACATACAGTATGTACTGAATAGTTTTGCAGAGGACTATATACAATATGCAAAATGAAGGCCTGGTCCCACCATAGGTTTGCAGAGAACTATATACAGTACACTTGAAAGGGTTGGGGGGAGGTTGTGAGGGTCTGCAACCAGTGTCCATCTCAAGGGAAATACATATAGGCTAGTGGAATAAATAGGAGTTGCTTACCTCTAGCATGGCTAGCTTCACACAGTTGTTCATATGCACTCTTGCTCGCTTGTGGTATTTTTATCCGTTCTGACAGATGTTTCAGGTCTGTCAACCCTGTCTGTGTCCATGAACTATCACACCCACTTGTTTTAAAAAGTATACAAGGAAAGCAAAAAATTGCATTGGCATACCCACAGCTAGTTAGCCAAGCCTGAACCATACTCTGGAAAAACTTCTCTTGTAGGCTCTATCCTTTTCTCTTGCTTGCTGGGTTATGTTCACTTCTGGCTTTTCGGCTCCGAGTTCTTTTACTTGTAATTTTGCTGCAAATGTTCTTCTTTCGAAGGGATTCATAAGCAAAGACTTAACTGAATTTGGGGCTAGCTGAACTAACAGGGAAACAGTGGTAGCAGTACTCAAAGTCGCCATCTTGGTCGCGCAGTGGACGGTGCACTGCGCTTGGGTCTTGAGCGCCCCAAAGCCATACAATTCGACGACGCTGATTGGCGAAATTATGTACTTTTCTGCCTAGCAACGGGGTACCATTGGCTAATAATTCAGGGATGTAGGGCTGAGCGAAGTGCGCCCCATGAGTGCGCCCCACGGAAGACATCTACTTCACCAAAATGAACGCTGAACATGTAAGTGAAGTAAGATTTAATTATGGGGGATTCTAAAGATATTCTAAAGTAAATGCATTATTCGAATGCAATTAAAATAGATTAATGCTCAAATGAGAAGATTATTAAAAAATATATATATAAATATATTTTAAAAAGAAAAGATGGCCGGTCGGCGGGAGGGCGGCGCCCCAGCGCCCTCTATAGGCCAGCAGCCACTACCTGTTTTATCTACATCACAATATCTTTTCAGCATGGTGATGAAATAGCATATCTTATTATGTTCAAGTTCATAGAAGACGTACTAATAAGGTTAACACGCTTTTGGGTTCGCTCGCACTTTAAAGGTAGACTCTGCCAGGGTGTGTTGTCGGACCCCAGGCATGGGGCCTCTTGCTAGCACAATGCAATCAAGTCCCCAGAGGAGCACACTTCCAAACATCACAAGACACAGATACAATAACATTGCTACAACTAGGGAAGCTGTGTGTGTGTGTGTGTGTGTGTGTGTGTGTGTGTGTGTGTGTGTGTGTGTGTGTGTGTGTGTGTGTGTGTGTGTGTGTGTGTGTGTGTGTGTGTGTGTGTGTTAGTCTTATCCTGTGTGTTGGCATAGTAGTATGTTTGTTGCCTATGCCAAGTCTGTAGCAAAGCCTCGTTACAACATGTAGTTCAATCCCTTTTTCATGTTAATAAATCCTTTGGGATCCAGGGGTTTAGATTTGATGGATATAAGATTCCTCCAAAAAAGTCAAGGTCTTCTATGTTGTTCATCATATGAGAATCAACTATAACATTCTGAAATCTTACTTGTGTCAGTGAAATATGCAGTGAAAATGTTTTAAATCAGTCTTAACTGTGACTAAAGTCTAAATGAAATGAGGTGGCGCTTTCATGAGCTGTAGTCCTGCTGTGTTACTGGAACCGAGAGACAATATGCTCACAAATCTCAATAGTCTCACAAAATGTCCTTAGATTATCTGAAGTCTCATGGCAGACAAGCTCAAATCAGGGTGAATATGGTCTTAATTTTCTTAAATTGGTGAACAAAAACTTGGCCAGCAGTGGTCAACTGTAAAAAACCCAAAAGATTGAGTCAATACTGTGAAGACTGGCCACTGTAGAAACACACTTTGAAATCCCGTTCTGAGAGCTTCATCCTCTCTATTGTTATAATATAGTAAAAGCCTATATGAATACAATGATATTAGCCCAATAGCCCTTACCTCGGTGATCATGAAGTCACTAGACAAGATCATGGTAACCCATTCCAGTTTGCATACAAACAAGGTAGTACAGAGGAGGCAGAGGTTACACTGGTGTACATCTTATCTAAACATCTTGCCCAACCAAAAACTAATGCCAGGGCTCTTTTTCTTGATTTTTCATCTGCATTTAACACCATTCAGCCAGACATAATTTTCAGATGAACCCCTATCTTATTGACTGGTATTTTTCCGTTCTCACAAACAGGGTTAAGCTAGTCAAGGTAAATGACGCACTATCCTCTCAGAATACCAGTGTTGGAGTACCCTGAGCTGTATGCTCCACTGGGCTGTGTACCTTGTACACTTCAGACTGCGCCAGCAGTGTGCCAAATCAATATATTTAACAATCTTCTGACGACTCCACCGTAGTGACCCTATTCACCCAATCCCAGGAGCATACACTGTACCAGGTAAATGTGGATTGCTTAGTCAAATGGTTTGATAAAAACTTGCTCATCATTAACAATGTGAAGACAGAGGAAATAATTTTTGGAAAACCATCTAATCTTCAACTTTCCCCAGTGAAGATCCATAATTCAGAAATCAATTTAGTCCCGACCTACAAACTCTTGGGTGTCATGATAGACGGATATCTATCATGGACCTCCCACATAGAATTTAGTTGCAAAAAAACACAACAGCGTATCTATTTCCTGCGGAGATTAAGGCCGAATCTCGATTCTTCCCCTTGCCCCTTTTGCTTTGTCTTTGTCTTTGTCTTAACCAAGACAAAGACAAAGACAAAGCAAAAGGGGCAAGGGGAAGAATCGAGATTCGGCCCAAGTGAGCTCTCAAATCATCTTAAAAATAAGGGGTACATAGCACTCAATCTTATCCCTTAATCTTGATCAAATTGGGTATTGAGACACCACTAGCTCTCACATGAACGCGCAACTTCAAGGGTAAGGGGGAAGATAAGGGGTAAGGGGAAGTATTGAGATTGGGCCTAAGTTTACTTGGAGCAATTAGCCAAATCATTTCTTTGTTCTTTACGTCAGTGATTCAGAGTGCAATGCTTTATTGTACTATAGCTTGGCAGCTTTTAGTCAAAGCTAAGGCAAAACTATATCATCAAATTAAAATTTGTTCAAAGATCATTGGACTACCTGTAGCACACCTCTTCCAGGAACAAGTTCAGCGCTCAGCCTGGCCAGTTAGTTTCTTCTTTAAAACGCAACAGACGCTATTATACATCAATCCATCCTTTTGTTAAACCAATAAATTAGTTGCCCAGGGATGCAACAATTATTTCAGCCCAAACTGACAAATAAAGTTGTAACGTATCGTATATACTATATTACAGTATCTCACTTCTCAACTGATAAAGTCTGCATAAAGAATTTATGTTGGCTTTGAACTACTCTTATTATTAGATACAGAAAATAAATCTATAATTGTTGAGTGAAAGTAGAATACTCAAACTGTGCCGGGAATAATAAAGGGAAACTATTTTAACAGACAGAAGTATGGAATGTGTGATGTCATCAGTCACATTTTAACCACTGGAAAATCAAATCCTGCCTGCCCTATTTGGCAGATGTGGTCATTACACACTCTTTAGAGCTGTGTGTATGTGTGTGTGTGTGTGTGTGTGTGTGTGTGTGTGTGTGTGTGTGTGTGTGTGTGTGTGTGTGTGTGTGTGTGTGTGTGTGTGTGTGTGTGTGTGTGCGTGCGTGCGTGCGTGCGTGCGTGCGTGTGCGTGCGTGCGTGCGTGTGTGTGTGTGTGTGTGTGTGTGTGTGTGTCACTCAAAATGATCAGAGAAAAAGCGGACAAAAAGAAGGAAAATTATGTGGAAAATAGCTGGAATATTTAACAATCCAATATGTTTTTTTGCACTCTCGCCGCATTTATTTTTCCTCTTCAAACAAGCGTGTTTGTGTGTTTCTTACACATAGATAAACACATCTGCCGCCTAATGAGCAGCGATGTGGAGTAGGTCTGGTGTGTAACGATGCCACGCGTGGAGATGCCCATATGGCCGGGCATCAGTCCAGAATAACCAACACACAATCAGAGAAGGGAGGGGGGGGGGCAGCATCTGGCCCCTCCAGTGGCCATTGAAGGCTGGGTTGTGATTGAAACACCTTTTGAAGATTTGAATATAGGAACAATGACTGTTATTTATAGGCAGATAGCACTGGTTGCTTTGTGCTGCAGAGTGCAGTGCTGCTGCATCCTTCTTGATGGTGCAGTTCCCTGTATCCTTTGTTGCCACATCCTCACAATGTTTACCCCTCTCTAGCTCTCCCGCTCTCTGTAGGGAGTCAAGAATAGCGGAGCCTGCGTGGGTGGGAATAGCACAAGTGGTGATATATAACGGCACAGATGTGTGTATCATTTGGTATTGAAGGAATGGTATTCAGTGTTCTCACACTGTTCTGCACTGTTTTTGGGTGTTAAAATAAACCACGTCCCTGTATGTCACTGTTATAACCTGCCAGTGTAATATGTAGACCAACTCGGAGTTGTCATTGTGTGTATATTCTTATTTTTTATGCTCTAGTTATTTAATAAGGAACAGTGGGTTTTATCTACGGAAAAGGATTAGGGCCACACATAAAAAAATATTGAGGTCTGACATTATTACTTGATATAATACTTACTATAGAAGATGGCCCTCAGAATAAACGCAACCTACAAAAAAAAGTTTGAATGTGGGACCATATTTACACTCTTTTTTGTATTATATCTTAGTGAGCCCATTTCTGCAACCCTTTAATTTCAAACTGCAGCCATTAGATATAAAAAACTAACTGGTAAGGAAATGTAAATACTAATTATAGCACGGTAGTCCCGACTGACACAACCTGACCACCTCTGTTGCAAGGTTGTTACTTCCGTGTTACAGTGCTCGATCCAATGGCACAATAGAAAGTTATGGTTATATATTATATATAATATATGATGATAATATTTTATTATCATACAATTATGATTGCACATCAATAACAATTTCTCTTTTCATTGGATACACTTAGTCCTAGATAGAGCTTCTTTCTATCAGTCACATTGGACATAAGATATACGCTCTATGTCCCCACATAGAGCAGGTGTGCATTTTAAACTGGCATGTTGTGAGAAATCCCCAGGAATAAGCTAAATGTATTCATTAAGCCGAATACGTTGAATGACTCAGCAGAATTGCTTTCAGTGCAATCATTTAATTGCTGCCATCTGGGAGAGGGAGTTGCCAGCAAAGTGAATGTTCTCCTAGCTAAGCCTCATAGCAAGCATTATGAATTAGCATGCAGCAACATTCATCAAGTTGACTGCTCTAATTAGGAGGCCTGGAGAGGAGACCCAAGCAAGCGGATTTCTAAATGTTTTTGGAAATTTATACTGATGTCTTATTTATGGCCCATTTTGCATATTGAAGCGATCTTCAGATTGTATTAAAAGCCAACACAAGAGGTCATAGCTGAGCCAAACGTATGTGATACCTTTTGAACACACACCTGCGGCGGAGCTAAGGGTTGAGCCGCATAGTAATAACTTTAAATTGACAGTGCCAGTAGAACATCTGTTCAAGGCCATGACTCAAGCTACAAACCCTGAGCTTCACTAAAACTAGCACCCCCAAAAGTCAACTAAATATAAGCCTTTGGCCAGATAGTGGCACAGTGGTTTTGTGATGCAGATGAACATTTAAATTGGTATATATAGCGTACATGAAACCATATACTGCCCTACAGAGTCATGTGGTTATGAGTAAAAGGTTTAACATAAATCCATGTAAGCGCTTTGGTTTTTCATCCTGTAGTTTTTCTGGGGATCACAGCCAGAGGGAGATACTGTTGTGTGATGATTATGAAGATGATTATTTAAAGCACACAGCCACAAGGGAGGCAGTGGGGTTTCAGTGTGCTGGTTTATGCTCCTATTGAGGACACATGAGTACCAATAGTTTAGTCCCCTCTGTACACAAACACACACACACACACGCGCGCGCACGCACACGCACACACACACACAGGGTTCTGAGGACAACATGACGCTCTCGGCCTAATCATTGATGGAACCAGAAAGAGGTCAATGGCTCCAGAGAACATCAACATTATTGACCCCATGAACGATACATAAAGGACTCACAGCACTCCTTTTGGGAGCCATTGCCTCCCTGTGGTCATGTGTCTTACTGCAGAAGTTTGTCCCTTTGAAATACAGTTTATCCCTTATTAAGCATTACATTAGCATTCTGATGTTACAAGGACATTTGTTTGAATAATGCGCTAATTTATTTGGCATATAATGTATTGTTTATTTTCTATTTGTTGTTATATCTCTTTTCCAGTATGGCCGAATAGACCCTCGCCACCCTAAAGTTTGTGGTCACCAAGGTAACGTGTTGGATATCAAGTGGAATCCGTTTTTTGAAAACATTATCGCCTCATGTTCTGAAGACACATCGGTAAGTAAGACCTTCCTAATGTGTACTGTTCATATTTTAGGTGCAAACTCTGAATGCATTATTGTTCAGGCTAAGGTGAAGAACTATTGATTTACATTTCCACACCCTCTCAAGTTTTCGTCTGTATGCAGTGTTATAAGTAATGCAGTCTCAATGTCTGGTCAGTGCAGCTCTGGTTGCTGCAGGGTAATCTCTCGTGCTGATCTCCTATACAAGCTCAAATCCGCCCTAATCCTAAAGCCACTGTCCACCTTACTCTGATGCAACATATTTTCTATCACGGGAATCTCAAGCTTTATTACTGATTAGGAATCAATGTAAAAACAATGAATGTGAGCTACTTCATAATGTTATCATTGTCAGCTATGAGCTTGTGTGTGTGTGTGTGTGTGTGTGTGTGTGTGTGTGTGTGTGTGTGTGTGTGTGTGTGTGTGTGTGTGTGTGTGTGTGTGTGTGTGTGTGTGTGTGTGTGTGTATTGTACTGTACAGACTCGTATCAGGTGACTTATGCTCTGCCGCTCCGTCCCCGGCGCTGCAGGTGCGAATATGGGAGATTCCGCAGGAGGGCCTGCGGCGGAACATGACCGAGGCGGTGCTGGAGCTGTACGGTCACAGCCGGCGCGTGGGCCTGGTTGAGTGGCACCCCACCAGCAGCGGCATCCTCTTCAGCGCCGGCTACGACTACAAGGTGCCAACCCACCTGCCACATCCACAGCCACTTCACAACCCCACGCATCGAGGCGGGAAGCAAACACTAGAACAGGGGGGACGATATATTGTGATCGTCAATCCGAGAGCTTGCATTTCTTTTGAATTCACCGTTCATTTCTGATCTGAATATCAATATAACTGATTATGCATACACCATGCCACTTATTTTCATCAGTGAAATGCGGACCTCCTACCAGATATTTCAAAAGGTCATGCGGAGGAGTAGCTTGAATAACATTACCATATCATATTCTAGATTATGTGACTCGCATCTACTGTTGGCTGCTCAACCTAGTCCATTTTTCCAGGTACACTCAGAAGCACTTTCCTATGATAAAATGAACAATTACATATTTTCGTCAGTGTTTTTTCCCATGGCCTCCCGGTTCATTAAGTTTCTCTATACACTTATCCTGACTGATTTTCTAAGAAAACTAATTTATGTAATTGAACACACGCATTGAGGGAAGGAATGCCTAACCCCCCCCCCTCTCTCTCTCACAAACCCACATATACACACACGCGCACACGCACACACACACACACACACACACACACACACACACACACACACACACACACACACACACACACACACACACACACACACACACACACACACACACACACACACACACACACGCGCACACACACACACACACACAGGTGCTGATCTGGAACCTGGAGGTCGGGGAAGCGGTGAAGATGATCGACTGCCACACAGACGTGATCCTCAGCATGTCCTTTAACACGGACGGCAGCCTGATGGCCACCAGCTGTAAGGATAAGATACTACGGCTGATGGAGCCGCGCTCTGGCAGAGTCCTGCAGGTGAGGGAGAGTCCTGCTGATTGAGACCCATGCTGTTACTGTAATGCTGCACTCGTCAGATTGGAGAGTTGTAGTATTGTATTTTACACTACTCTGATTGACGGGCAAGAATGAGTGTCCGATCCAATCAGGGAAGTAATGCAATAGACTCTCTTGAATCAACTCATCAACTCAGACAAAGGGAGGCCCAGTCCACTGGATATTCTTACTGCGCATTATAGCTCTTAAATCCTAAACTTATTGAAGAGTGCACTTTTTAATGGGGCTTTAAAAATGTTGTTGTTGTTGTTCTGTAGCAAGCCAACTGTAAGAACCACAGAGTGAATCGTGTGGTGTTCCTGGGGAACATGAAGCGGCTGGTAACCACAGGAGTGTCACGCTGGAACACCCGACAGATCGCCCTCTGGGACCAGGTCAGCACCAGCCACCGGGAGTAGAAGGACAGTGACTGTGGGAGGTGCATCGGTACTGCATGTATAATGGTATTGACTGTGCGTCGGTGTGTGTGTCTTCCTAAGGAGGACCTGTCGATGCCGATGGTGGAGGAGGAAATAGATGGTCTCTCAGGACTACTGTTCCCGTTCTACGATGCCGACACACACATGTTATACCTGGCCGGCAAGGTGTGACTGCGTTGACGTATTCGATTTTGACACATAAACAGTATTGCTAATCTTGCCGAGGAATAGGGAACAAGCCTCCTTGTTATTTGTTTGACCAACGCTGTGTAATGATTTTGCAGGGAGACGGCAACATCCGTTACTTTGAGATCACCACGGAGAAGCCCTACCTCCAGTACCTGATGGAGTACCGCTCCCCGGCCCCACAGAAGGGACTCGGTAGGTCCCTCCGTCAGACCTGTCTTAATAGTGACCGCGCTAAACCCACGACTCCAATGAACATTTGGCATTGCTGTCGATGGCACGTAAACTCACTGGTTCTACAGGGTTCCCCACAAACCATTACTTGAATATCGAGGAATAAATATTCACTCTTGAATTTTGCGTATCATTTTTCTGACATTGACAAGCCATCATGTGTATTTATGTCTTGTATCAATTAAAAAAAATGTGTTTAAGAAAGATTGTGTTATAAATAGGTAGTTGTTAAAACATTTGTGGTATGGGCCCCTTGGGGCCATATGGCGGGCATTTTGGATTTCAGCAACCAGTTTTATCCGACAACCAGTTAGCGTCAAGAACCGAGACTTCATTGGCAGACTCTGATTAATCGTTTGTGCTCTTTACAGGTGTGATGCCGAAGCACGGTCTGGATGTGGCAGCATGCGAGGTGTTCCGCTTCTATAAGCTGGTGACCCTCAAGGGCTTGATTGAGCCCATCTCTATGATCGTGCCGAGGAGAGTGAGTGGGAGAGGACTGCAAATTTCCGAACCAATAGAACCTATACATTTCCAGCTGTGTACTTGTTTTAAATACCTTGCATCAGCATTATTACCAATAACGCATGATGTATAATACACTTAGTTCAACACTTCTGTCTACCTAATGGGATGTGGTCTACTTAATTGGGTAGGTTGATGCTCTTAGAAGCACATAGTAGTACGATGGCTATACATTGATGTTTTGGAAAATAATGAGTCTTCTACTTCCTGGTTTAAAGTCGGACACATACCAGGAGGACATCTACCCTATGACCCCAGGAACTCAACCCGCGCTAACGGCCAGCGAATGGATAAGTGGCATCAACAGAGGTAAAACTACACACGAAAGACAACGGCACACCACGTAGTGCTGAAAATGCAACTATTTTGATTAAGATACATCATTGTTCGTCACTTAAAGAAACAAATATGTTTGTATACAATTACGTTAGTTGAATAAGTTAAAACAGTAATACAAATGCTTAATATTTTGCTTTTAGATAATAAAACGAATAGAACAGATAATTTATAAATACACTAAGCAAACCAAGCTAATTTAAGATCACTTCAAATAAGCTTTAACCGGGTAAAATAGCATTTCATAGACATACTGATTAATCGATAATTAATCAGTATGATTATTGTATTGATGATTAGTATTGATTGAATGAATCAAGACAACAATCAAATTAACTGTTAGTTGGAGCCCTACACTCTAAAGTGGTTTAATAGACCGCTGTTGTTCAAGCCATGATAAGAAGGTCTGAGCTCAATGTGGCCTCGTAGGACACAGCAATCCTGTGATCTTCTGCGTGATTCACAGTTGGATTGCAGGTAAATTTAAAACAGTGTGTTCATTTGATATAGCCAGCTGTTATATATGAGAACTAAGTTATCGTTTATATAGTACCTTTAATGTGTATCTTCATTTTACAATGTGTGCAATGCTTTCCAATAGGCTGTAGCTATGGTGATTACAACTCCACAATTAAAGTGTTTAACTGGCCATCAAGCCACGTCTACTTCCTCATCCCCGTGAAAATAACATTGGATAATTATCAAACAAGTAATGCAAAACATAATTATTCAATGAATTTGGGAATATGTCCTGATGACTTACCCATGGCAAGTTTATTTATTAGGTAAAGCTGATGTCCTGAATTTAGTCATGAGGACAGAAATTAGAGTGTCTATGTGTTCGTAGTGTTGTTCGTCATCTAATATGAAGAGGATTGCAATTTCTTAGATCCAACCACTGATGAAGGGGTATTTGTTTGTGTATTTCGACTGCTGATCTGTACCAGTTGTCGTTTTGAACACACGCTCATGTGTGTCTTATACGTCCATGGTTCAACCAGACCCAGTTCTGATGTCCTTGAAGGAGGGGTACCAGAAGTCAGACCAGCTGGTGTTCATAGCCCCCGCAAAGGAGAAGAAGAGCGTGGTGGTGAATGGAATTGACCTCTTAGAAAACGTACCACCCAGGACCGAGAACGAGGTGTGTGTATCTGTGTATATTTGTGTGTGTGTGTGTGTGTGTGTGTGTGTGTGTGTGTGTGTGTGTGTGTGTGTGTGTGTGTGTGTGTGTGTGTGTGTGTGTCCATCCTGTGAGAGAGTGGTTGGTTGGCAGGGAGGGGGGGTTGACGGTGTTAGGGGTTTGCATGGATCGGAGGATGAATGGCGTGGGTCTGTGTAACCAGTACAAACGGTCTTCTCCCTTGCCCCCTGCAGCTCCTGCGGATGTTCTTCAGGCAGCAGGAGGAGCTGCGGCGACTAAAGGAGGAGCTGGCCACTAAGGACGTGAGGATACGGCAGCTGGAACTGGAGCTAAACAACCTGAAGAACGTTAGCCCAAACAATGTCTGACCTCTGACCCCCCCCCCCCCCCCCCCCCCCCCCCCCCTATTCCCCCTCCGGACTGACCATTCAGATCCTTATGCTACCCAATCAAGCCTCTTTTAAGCCACTCCCCCTGTCCCCCCCTTCCAGGCCCACTGTGAGCACCTTGTGACTGACTAACTTAACCTCTGCTCTGGTCTGGGTGGCGCAACAAAATTCATGTAATCACTGCAATCATGTTAAATAATCAACCGTTTCATGGGTTGTCACCTTATGATTCCTTATGCTTTTTTATTTCATCCAGACAATACTTTGACTTTTGAGGAAGTTGCTACAAGTCAATAACACACAAAAACAAACAAACAAACAAACAAACAGGCACATATTCACATATACTACATATACACACACACACACACGCACACGCACACACACACACACACACACACACACACACACACACACACACACACACACACACACACACACACACACACACACACACACACACACACACACACACACACACACACACTCCTCCCTCCAATCTGTTTCCATTTGCTTGCGAAAAAGCGAAAAACAACAATCAGGGAAAAGGACTGTTTCTCCTGTTGCGTGTTTCCTTCTTCCCCAAGGCCTTAGATCTCTGGATCACAGCAAGTTGCAGCCACACCTGTGTCTATAAATGACAGCAAATTAAGATAGTTTGCTTGTGTCAGATGTTGGCGGGCTCTGAACATTTTCAGACAGAAGGAACCTAGATGTTTGTATGAACTTTCCTCTCCTACAACTGTATGAAGCAAATATTTTCTGGTGTATAGTTACTAGCGGTCTGAAGCATTGTTTGTCAAACCATTGCTTTTTTAGGGATGCCTTTAGTGTGTGTGGGGGTTAATGCTTATATTTTGATATTGCTTTTATTTATTTGTCACTTTTTACCCTTTTCTGCTAATAACACACAGTATGGCTTTGAGGGGAGTGTTGTATGTCATGGTTGGACCGATGTTGATTGCGTTACTCAATTGGGATCTGAGGCGTTATCTAGAATATCAAGCTGCCTCTTTACTGCTTCAAAATAACGCTGCAATGAGTGTGTTCGTCTAAGGTTACCAGGACAGTACATGTATGTTTTTGATGAAGAAAGCCCACGACTGCTGTTTGGATGGGTTTGAGTATTCACCACCGATATCTGGAGAACTTCCCTCAGACTGAACTAATGCGACTCTGACATTTTTTTCATCCTCATACCTTCCTCTTCACGTCAGTGTTTTCCTTTACATGAGGTTCAGAAAAGTTGTGAGATTGAGAGATTACAAGTTGAAAAGAAAGTGATTGTGTTACTGTACGTGCAGCACATAAACTGCCACTCAAGAATGTCGAATCTAAGATGAAATCAGACTGCTGACATCGCTATTCCAAATATACCCAAAACCTTTCATATAGGGATTGTGTCTGTTGGCGTTTCTTTGTGTTTCTATGCAAAATGGCAAGATTCAATGTTCTAATTTCACAAAAAGATTATCTCCCAAAGTAGCTCAAACTGCATTATCTCTAACAGGATTTATTTCTAAAAAGCAACCACAATAAATGAACTTGGATATGGTGTAGAATGAGTGTTTAATGGACCTAATTTTCTTACACCCTCGAAATTCTATAATGCATCAAGCTGAATGAAGACATTCATTTTGATTTTATGAACACTAAAAGCAATTTCCATTGGAATTTGCAGTTTTCCCTATTCCTCACATTCATGCCATCTGCGTGTCACAAACAATAGACCAACATTGAACATTGCTCTTTATGTAAATATTATGCATACAAAGTATGTTCAAGTCCAATAAGTATTACACTGCACATTTTAGATAAAGCCGCAAACGCAAGTTTATATTTTTATTACAATTTGTTGTTTAACTCATTGTACTTAATGTCAGCCAACATCAAAGAGAATACAAAAAAATAGATTTTGGTCATTATTTACAAGAACACGTAACTTCCGAACTATCAAAGCTGGGTGGTCCAGGAGATTGGAGCATCTGAGACAAAGGTAGATCTTTACTTGCTATAATTTAGAAATGGGACCTGGAATGGTCACACTGTGCATGTTCAGACGAAGTTTTCCACACCACAACAACAGTATTGGCATACTTGGGACACCACAAACATATAACTTACTTATAAAATGTACAATGCAAAGAATAAAATAAGATTAAGACGAGGAAAGAAAAGGACAGCCGTACATGAGTTCCAGTGGTTGAGTTTTCAGACATGCACCTTTTCTCTATGTAAGGGATGGTTCCATTTTAAAATATGCAATTTATCAGAAGAAAAATTCCTACACAAACAGGGATAATTATTAAAAAATGTCATATTAGGTGTCGTTACAAAATCGTATCGCCATAAAGGAGCTTAAAATACACAATTAAGATCAGCGAATCAGAAACTCTGACTCATATACTTAAAATTAAGTTATTAACCCAACCCCCCCCCCCCCCCCCCCCCCCCCCCCCCCCCACACACACACACACACACACACACACACACACACACACACACACACACACACACACACACACACACACACACACACACACACACGGCTGGCCACTAACATGAAGTACTCAAATAAACTCAAAAAGATAGTACAAATGGGACTGGGAAGTGAGAAGGAGGGGAAGTTAAACAGTCGGTACACAAAGTGAAAGCAATCCTCAATCGTCTTCCTCTTCCTCTTCTTCATCAAGTTCCCTTTTTCTCTTCTGGCCTTGCTCTTCTTCTAGGAGAGAACAGAGCAAAATTAGTTTTTAATAACTTAAATATGGTCTAGGAACCCAACTGGAAGCCATGGATCTAAGGAAAAAGCTAAAACTCTGGACAATTATGATCAACCAGCAATATAGCAAATGTAAATTACCACCATCTTCATCTTCCCCATCATCAACTTCTCTGTCATTCAAATCATCGTCGTCCTCTTCCTGAAAGACAAGTAGAAAGTACTTTGAATGATCTTGAATAATGTAACAGTTTTTACAACACATAGGTCATTACAGTGCCCTGTACTACGAACCTCGATTAGTGGGTTAGCGAGGTATGTTGCGCTCAAAGCCTGGGTTAGCTGTGACATGAAAGTCAATCTCTAGCGTCGCTGTAACACCATGGTGACTTATGCTATCAACCAAAACCTGGTCGGGAGCAGGTTTTCCGCTAAGTCTGTCGGGTTCGATCGGCGAGCGCAGCTTCCTAGCCCCTCCTTCCTGTGGACCGCAGAGCCCGTTTCGTACAGGGGCTCTACGACAGAGGCCCTTTCGGGACCGATCCCTAACCATTGCCTGAGAATATACTTAATGAGATACAGGTTCTCATCAGAGTGAGTGTCAGTCTTAAATTTCTGCGTACGGGGTTCGTCACCCAAGTGACGCGCAGTTATGTGAAGCTTAAAAAGGTCCCAATTGTCGTTCATATGAAATACTTATTCACTAAAGGTTATGGAATTATATTTTTGTGCTTATTTCGAACTTGAACCCATATTCTCAAGGCCGTGCTGGCACCACATCTATGGGGGTAAAAGGCATGATGCTAGACCGGCGAGATTTGAACCCCGGTCGCTGGCGTTAAGGTCTTATACTAATCCACTACGCCACCACGCCACCACAGCTATTTCTCAGCGGTTGAAAATATATGACATACATTTCTTACATAGGGTGTATTTAAAGTGAATCCCCTAAATTATAGAATAAGGCAGGTTGGACGTTGCTTATGCATTTTGAAATCATCATCACTCTATTCGGATTAATGGTGAACAATTCTGCAATGACGAGATAAACGCCCCTTTCACGTGAACGCGCATTGAACTTAAAGTGGAAAACCTGGCTTGACTACTATAATCCTAAGTGAGCGTCGCAGTACCATTTAACTCTGATCTCGAGTTGCGTCTCTGTCAATCCAGGCTTACCCAAGATAGTCTGGTATGTTCAGCGAGGTTCGTAGTATACCCCACAGGTCACTAAATAAAATTGGATTGCGATGATTAAAAATGTAAAAACACACCGACAAGACACGCATTAAGCCATCTGTACGTTCGGGACTACTGTAGAAAAATGGCAATGCACCTTGGCAGTGCAACCTGGTGGGCTCTATGAAATAGACTTCTACAAAGTGCACCTCAAAAAAATAAATAATATCCTACCGAATCTGGTTTTTCCTCTCCACTTAAGTCATCTTCCTCCTCTTCATTCCCCTCATCTTCGTCTTCCTCACCCTCATCATCGTCATCGTCTACTGGTGCAACCTCTTCATCCTCCTCATCTACATCTGGGAGAAAGAGGGAAAGGTGTAAAAAATTACGCTACATATTTAAAAAAACATCAATCACCGATAATGTTCAGCAGATTGAATGACGGCATCATAAAATTCCTAATATTCTACATCAACGGCCTACTGAATTCAGACTCACCATCGTCGTCGTCATCGTCCCCATCCAGGCCCTCTGCGTACACCTCTGCGTCAGAGTCCGGGGCCTCCTTGTCACATAAGTCATATCCGTCCAGGTACGTGAGATGGGGGAGGAGCTTGAATACATTGTCTCTGTATTCATTCAGGTTTGTCACTTCGCAGTTGAAAAGGTCTAGGCTCTTCAGGCTTTCCAATTCTTTCTGTCAAAATCAAGAGAAGGTGAAAGTGTATTAATGAACCTGAAACTGGCTATGGGTCACATCGTTTTGAGGTTACAGACAGAATTGTCAGATTAGACCTCTAGGCAGGAGTAAAGGCCAAGGTATACTACCCCGACTCCGTAATCTGACTCCGTAACTACGGAAACCTCTCAAGCCTTCGAAATGATCCGTTGGGATGTCAGTTACGCAATGCAATTCGCCGCGCGATCGATCAATCTTAGTGCTGACTACTAACCATGTAAATATTTTTATAAATAAACTTCCAAAGCTTGTCAAATCTTATTTGACATTTTATTGGTCCTTAATATGCAAAGTAAACATGCCAGGACATGCCATTTAAGTAAAGCCAAGAGGCAATACATATATTCTTAATATGGGAAAATAAATGGGTCAGCATGTAAAGAAGATGTATTTCCTCCCTCATCAATTGGAAAGAACATCAACAGGCATAAATGGAGATTGTAAAATGACCATAAAATATTTCAATCAAACAGATGGGCACCATGAAAAACCGCAAAAGCATATCCTCCTTAGGGAGTTCATATCTTGTAGGCTTTGTGGCTTACCAATGGCTCTATTGTGCTGAGGTCTTTGATTTTGTTTCCACTGAGGTTGAGGTGTGTTAGGTTGGGGCATTTGGCAGCCAGCACCTCCAGTCCACCTGAGATTCTGTTATCACTGAGCTCAAGCTGGTGATCAAATGAACAAAGAGCGCATTTAATGTACACGTTACCCGAGCATTGCTAGAATGTACTGCATTGTGTTAATCTTAGAGAAAACTCCATACCTTTTTCAACTTTGTGAGCTTTGGCAAGTGGGCGACTGTTGTCAGTCCAACGTTGATTGTGCTTAAAAATTCTAATTCTTCAAATTCATCCGTGAGGCCCTCAAGCTCTCCATCATGTGAGCGGCAGTTGTCCAGCACTAGCTCTTTCACCTGCAGAACAAGTCAAGAAATTGGGATATATTACAGCACTGAATTATGTAGCTTACTCAATGAAATGTTGGTCATTTGTTAGTTTATTTGCAAAACCGAAACACATTTGTTTATATTGCATTGGAATTGGCGTAGACAACCACAGATATTATATTTACATGCAATTGCATTTGTTTCCGAATAAATGACGTTTCTCATACTGACCGTCAATATAATTTTCGTTATTAAAATAAAACAAAATGGTGATGTATTTTTGGCAGTAAATTGCACTTTCGTATGAGAAAAAAACAAAACAAAACACACACACACACACGCTGTGTAAGTAGGAGGGGCTGATACAATCCGATTACATAGCTCGCTGACAACGATAAAATGTAACTTACGTTAACATTTTGCGGATGGAATGATACGTAGGCTATTACATGAGGGTTATATCTACAATGTGTATGTGGAATCGAATATTATCTACGTCGAATTTATGAGAATGACATGAAGGGTGACTTCCAATTGCCTTTGTTTCTGGGTAAAATGGCGGCATATCCCATTTCTTGTAAACTAGACTCGAGCAACACGACTCGGAAAACGAGCTTTGAATGGACAAATTCCACAAATCCAACAGCCTCGTTTCTTTTCAAAGCAAATACGTTAGTCCTTAACATAGACTTGCCAGGTCCCTTAAATCACTTTATTTCGCCATCGGTTCATACTACAGAACGAGTTGTAGAGTAGCCTACACACACTGCAGCTCTGTATCCGATTATAGTGCACTTCCATACGATAAATAGAATATGGAAAGCGAGTGTTACTGCATTCTCTGACTATATATTTATAATAACGATGTATAGTAGGTATGTTGTTTACATTTGACATTTACTATCTGATCCTTTGCGTTCGACACGTCGGTATAACGTTGCATAATAAAACAATACAAATATACAACTGTTTTGTGATCATCTCGTACTCGTTCTATAAACCTGAAACAATGCGTTTGTAATAATAATGACACGCCGCAAAGGGGCGCGTTCGGAGCTCAAAAGTTACAAATATGGCTTCTCCAGCTCGCCTTGTTTATACTGCTGGCACAAGCTGCGGTGCATTGACAAACTGCACAATCGTTTTGTACGATTTTAGATCCACAAAGTTAGAGCATTAGTTAAACAGCGATAAAAGGCTATATTAGTGTCCACAGAACAACAATGTAACATGCTACCATCATTTTAAACTTGCAAGAAACTTTGTATCCCCATGCAAGACATCAAACGAAAGATTCTCCATTAGCCCAGTCTGAAGCAGTAGCCTATCAAGTCTTCCTCTTACGTCTGATGGAGTGCGGTTTCGCAGCTCTAGATGAATTCTCTTCTTCATTTCCATTTCTGAATAGTTTATCCTTGATGTGCAAAAGACTATTGAGTATAGTTATCACTGCCAACAAAACTACCACCTCTTGAAATAGACTCTTATTCATTCAAACTTGATCTTCTCGGTAGGCGGGAATGTTTTACGATTGTCGTCACCGTTGACCAATTGCAGGTAGCAGATCTACAGGGGCGGGATTTACAAATCCACTAACCAATAAAGTAATTTATAAAATTGGGTGGGGTTTCGTTATGAGTGTTAGTTAATTTAAGTTTTCATGAAGTGTATTATAATGTGGCATTGCATTTGTGATGTTCATTGCTCCTCCTAACCCCAATCGCCACCACGTTATTCTTTTGTGATCATCCTAGAGTAAACCTTAATATGAAATGTGCTGCAAGTCTTTCTGCACGTATGATAATAACACGACGTGTAAATGTGGGCTACTTGATATTTGAGGAATAATCGTACCTTTATTAGCCATACCATAATAGGGACTTCTCTTAAGAATAACAGTCTTACGTTTTCTGATATTTAAATAAGGCTCCTGGCGACGTGAACTACACTTCCGTTTAGAAACTCGCCATGAGCCTGAAAGAAAAACAAGGTCACGTGACTGCCTCAACGCCATCTTGACATTAACGTGGGCAACATAAATCGACAGATTTGAAATAATTAAAATCAACAAAAGCTTTACCTATTACCGGAGTCCGTTGTTTATAGGACGTCGTCATTGTTAAAGAAAAGTGCGCATAGTATTTGCATGACCACGGTGCTTGTGCGCGCACTTGTTTGCTGTCTTGAGAGTGAGCGCATTTCTTTGAAATCTCTGTCGCATTTCTTTGTCATGATTCATGGTTTTTCGACAACCTCGCGCTTGATTAGAGTCTTCCTCCAATCTCGACAAGAATTTCCACATGACGCTTGCAGGATAGTTTGGAACCATTTTGAGTAGCCTACTGCTTTAAACGCAAAGGCGAGTGCTATATTTCCGTTGGGTGTGTCCTACTTGCTCAAGCTGTATCTACCGATGATAACTGCATAGTGCGTGCATGTATGCGCAGTCCCGACGGCCTTTCGTGTTTCCCGACCTTTCACGCCTACACAAACCCACGCCTAGTTTCACCAACCGCACAGAGGGTGGTTAACGTTAAGTCCAAATACAACATAACAGGTTTGAAACATTTCAGCTAGAGTATTTCGAACCAAATAAAGGCCTACTGACAATAAGCTTACTGGTATTGAACACAATCATTTGAATAAACTATTTGTAATATTTTTTAAATTGCTGTTTAGTATGCATTTTTATGTTATTTGCATGCAGTATGGGGGATACTAGATAAGATTTGCAGCCTTCAAATGATCAGATTTTCCTCAGTTATTAACCGTGCAGTTGACTTTCAAGGCCGCTGGAGTTCGCTGTTGGTGTTTTCTCTCCAATTCCCTCTGATGCTATAAGGTCTGGCTGTAGCCTGTAGTAGGAAATGGACATACACGTCCAACTGCTCAACTGCTACGTGATAGGTGCATGGTTTGATGCCAGCGATGTAAATGATGTCCCTTACTCCCTTTTTAAACATCGATATAGTGGGACATTTTTCAGATGTAATGGAAAGAAAATCAAAAAGAACTAACAAGCTAGCGCAACAGGGTTAGGGTTAGGGTAGTAGTGGTTAGGGTTATGGTTAGGTAGTGGTTGGGGTAGGTTTAGGTTTTGAAAGATGAGATCGAAACTTTCCCACGACCGGAGATAAACCACGCCTCCCCAGAGCTGCCGTGTTCGCAGCCATTGGAAGATGGGATTGAGTGACGTAGCAGTTGAGCAGTTTGATGTGGATGTCCATGTTCTACAGGCTGCAGCCAGACACTTCTCTGATACGTTTGAATGTCCATCGTTTGGAATACGAATCTGCAATCTGCAGCCATTTATGTTTTTTTTCCTCCAAAGTTGTTTAAATGACATAGCTCAGGAGTGTACGTGATCCTTATTTCATGCATTAGTGTGTATTTTTGGATGGACAACCTAATTCGTAATTTCGATGTAGGTTGCACTTGCAGTTTACTAGTCTACCAAAAGGGATTGCTCTTAGTCCAGAAAGCATTTCTAAACCGCCCTACTCGCCTTTATTATATCACCAAGGACGTTTTAGCGTCGTTGCCTATTTTGTCGTTGCATTCAGTATGCATTCAGTATCTCTGTGTACATTTTGTAATGACTGATTTAAGCAAGTTAATCATGCATCATATTAGGAAGTCTTAAATGTAGTGTAGCCTACACAAAATATCATCTGACGTTTATATTCGCATATAACAAAACACAAAAAATCAGTTGTTCAAGTTAAACACACACTTTCAGTCTGTATTCCTAGAAATCAGGTAGAAGTTTGTTTGTTTAAAATTAAACAATGACTTGATTTTGTACAATTTAGATGGTGGCATGTTGTGGTAGAAAGGCGTATAGACAAATAAAATATAAATGTGTGTAATTCAAATTGACCAACCTATTGTATGGTAAGTTAGTGTTTGTTTTATAGCTGTGTTAATTTATTTGTGAATACTTTTGAGCATAAATTCTACTCAAAGCAATCTTGTCCACAAACTAACAGGAAACCACCCAGCACAATCTCTCGAAGCTTATAGGCCTACTACATCCATCCACCTCAAGAAAACATTCCCACAACAATTTAAAATCTGAACTTTCTTAATGCAGGCAGGTAAGAGGAAAACATGTTATAACTCCTGGAAAGAGTTCATACACTGAAATGACATTGAATTTTTCTGATTGGCTGATTACGGCTTGTAGGAATAGGACATGTAAACACATAGTTGCAATCTTCTGTTTGGAAATTCCAACACACCTTTGGATTGATGAACCACATTAATCCAAAATGAACCCTGTTCTTCAGAACTGATCTTCAGAATGTTGCCAATTTTGCTAAAGTTGATGATTTCAATGACACTGGCCGCAGAGCCCTACACATAACCTATAAGCCCTGCCATTTAAGTTGGATGCCATTATGTGTGGGAGTGGCAGCTAAGGATCAAGCTGAGGTGTGTGCAGAATGTGAAACACCTATTCCGGAGGTCATTACAGCAGAATTAGCGTCCTAGCATTGTGCCAGGGCTACCAGATGGTCCACAGCATGCATGGAAGTCATTCCTTTGGCTGTTCGGTTAGTGAACCCTTTGGCTTTTTCACTATATTAAATTCACTTTCAACCGGATGTGCCCAATGCCTTCCAAATGCTCATTTTGATAACAATGCACTGTACAATTAAGAAATAATACTAATAGTCCTGTTTATGACTCACATATGTTCCTCGAGCTTGCTCTGTTAACCATTAAGAGCCCTGTTGATCACCTGGGATATTCAAGTGGGAATAATAGAGGTGACTATTAAAAAGGTACCAGAAAGGGATTGGCGCACTGCATTGGTGACAAAATCTATTCTATATTTTTCATTTCAGATGTTTCTCCTCAGGATCCCAGCCTGAGGCTATTGACATATGCTCAAACCCACCGGGATAACAGACTCTCAGTTGGGCTAGGATGTTGATGCTCTTAAAGTATGCCAGTCAGTGGACTTGAAGAATATCAATGAAGTTTGTTGTCGGATGTTGCACGTGGATCTCCACCTGGATTGCAAGTGAACGCTTCTCCCATAGCGATGGGCAGACAAGCTCTTCCCAGCCGCTTCCAGATGCTAGCTGCTGTCCTAATGGGCCGGGACCAGTTCATGGTCTTGACCTGCTAACTCTGATGATAGCTACTAACCACCTTTAAGCTTGTCTTTTTTGTATGCATCGAAAGATTTTTCTACAAATTCCACCAACGTTTGGTTTGATTGAGAAGTTTTATTTTGGTGAAGAACAGATGTTTCAGGATTGTCCATAAATAAATCCATGAACACCCACTTGATGTATAGCCTAAAGTACACAGCTATATAACCATCATCAGTTTGTATCTTTATTTTATAGCAGGGCTCAATGTACAATTATGGATCCCATTCCAGTTTAGCAGCATGTGGGGTAATTTAATGCCGTTACAGAGACTCCATTTTTGTAAAACAAATGTGGTTGTATGTGTGTACCAAAAATATAATGATGTTAACGTCTGAGCACAACAAGTAAAGGAGAAACGAGCATACCCTGACTTATGCCTGTAGCCATTCATTATTCATACTAATTAATGTCGGCAGTTGGGAGCACAACCCTGTAATGCAACACTGATGCAGGCAAGAAATACGTGCACACTAATCCACCGGGTATAAATGTAGACCTACGCACTTCCTCCTCTAAACCACCTTAAAGTCTCTTATCTTTAGACTCTATTATTCTTGTTAATGTTGCCATGCAATGCCAGCGTACTTGGGTTTGTCTTGGGGATCAAACCAGAATGATGGTTGTTTCTGAATACAAAAAGGCACATTATTAAGTTTTGTCCATTAATGGTCTCTTCCCTGGTAAAGAAAATCGTTGTCAATTTTCAGTAGTCCAATAGCTGTACAACAAAAACAAACACACAATCAAAATGAAACTTGCACATGCCAGTTAGGTGATATCAACTGTACACTTTGTTTTCTTAATCATTTTCTTAAAAGGCCCGGGGCATTCCCCTAACGTTCTCAATGGGTCTTCCTTTACAAAGCAGTGGAGAAGATAGATGGGAAGTAAACACAAACTTGATAGCAGTGGAATGAAGGGAGGAAGAAGGTCACATGCTGCTTAGTGTTGATGGTAATGCGCTCTGCAGCCTTGTACTACAATTAAAAATTAATGAGCTTTCTCTGGCCCGCTCAACTACAGCGGCTGCCTTTGTG
>NC_082395.1:15415659-15558159 GCF_031168955.1 Gadus macrocephalus
GGATGGGGGAGGAGGGAGGACTGGTACGAAGCAGTAGTGAACCCTCAGGCTGATGAGCGGCAGCCAGGAGAAGTTGTCATTGTAAGCAGCAAATCCAAGAAATGGTTGTCCAAGGTTGGATTCTTGTTAAATTCAAGGAGGTCCATGCATCTTGATAATATGGCTACAGTCCACTCTTCCTCCACCACCAATTTTGCCCATTCCTTGTCAACACCAGCCCCACCACACAATGATGGCCACTATTTATCATAATGCTAAAAGGCTTGTGTCTGTTGAGTTCATTACACATGAGTCAGGGTGTGTCCTGATGTGTCTAGGTCGTTGCTTCCCAGATGTCTGCTCTGCTGCTGAAATAGTCTCTGGATGCTTGTGAGACAGAATTGCATAGGTAGTCGATATCAATGGATAGGAAGGAATTTGTTTATTGGGTTGCCATGGATACCACAGAAGGTCAAAACATGGTCAAAAAATGTACAAAAAAAAATCAAAATACGATTTGTCTGTATGTTTTTTTGAGTATCTGTTTATGTGAACTCCGAATCACCATACATACAGTAAATATGTTGAGCACTTGCCATCAATTTATATTTTACCAACAAGTTTGGAAATTAAACACATTCTAAATGAAATCTTAACATTTTCCACAATCTTTTACGTTTCCCTAATGTTAATAGTATCTAGACCATTTTCCACTTTCAGACATTGCATTTTTATTTCGTTACCTTGGCTTTTTTTTTGTCTAGCCACTCAGCTTACTTTGCTTCTCTCATCAACTTAAACGCCTCATCTGCTGTGTATACTCCCAGCCTGGTGGGTCTAGTTGTACAGAAAACTTTTCCCCTCACTGCACCCGTACAGACAAAATATGGTCTGAACGGTACACTTAAATTAAGCGGGTCATGTATTAATTTGCCATACCAGATTTATATCAAAAGTTATACGTTTCTTGCATGAGGGATTCAAACATTCTCTATTGTATTGATTAGAGAGGAGATGCATCGTCAAACCATCCCCATGTCAGATTAAAATAATTGAGTTAGGTTTATCCTGAATTTCACAGATAAAGTTTTTAGAATGTCTAGGGCAATGGTGAGACTCCTATCTTCTCATATTCCTCCTTCTTCTCCTCATCATCCTCCTGCTTCTCCTCCTCCTCTTCCTCTTCCCCCACAACCTCCTCAGTGCTGTCTGTCAGTTATTTCTCTTTTTCTTGTGCCTCGGGTGATATCAGATAGGGGAGAGCAACACATTAAAGCAGTGCCTCTTCCACCCCCCAAAGTGAAAATGAGAAACTGCAGCAGAATACCAATAGCTACAGATCAAATAGGCTGAAGGGATTCTGAGTGACTTATCTCAGCCTCTCAGTTAGCTGGGTTGGAGTCAGTGCCTGCTACGACCCATACATAGGAACTGAGACCCAGTGAACCTGTGACTGCAATGTAATGAATAAAACACATGCACGCACTTGCATGCATGGACGCATGGTGCAACACACACACAAACACACACACACACACACACACGCACGCACGCACGCACGCACGCACGCACGCACGCACGCACGCACGCACGCACGCACGCACGCACGCACGCACGCACGCACACACACACACACACACACACACACACACACACACACACACACACACACACACACACACACACACACACACACACACACACACACACACACACACAAAAATGTGCATGCGCAAAAATGTATGCATACATCCACACACACAGCCCCCCCCGACAGACACACACACACACACACATCTGCCTTACTCCCTTCTTCAAAGTAAAGGATTAAATGTAGTTCTATATTACATTAATAATAATAATAATAATAATACATAATTTACATTTTTACTTCACATTTCTCAGCACCGTTTAAGATTGATTTAACGGCAATTATTTAAGATAAATAAATTTCCTTTTTGTATGGTATTGAATCTGAGTTCTTGTGCTTTTTAACAAGCTTTGAGTGCCATGGTTACAAGCAAGAATGATGTACTTTGGTGTTTTGACGTTGATTTCAAATAGCATTATATTAAGAAGCCTGATATCCCGCCCCTTGTTTGGGACACATTGTCCTTGACAGCACACGTCCTTAGAGACTTTCTGCCAAGCTGAGAGCCAAACATCTCTTCCATTACGTTGTGCTTATCCAACCCCTAAACACTGTTATTAAAGGGGGAAATGTTTATTTTTTCCCATTTGTTTTGCGGTGCTGGGATTGAGATGGAGAAAGAGGCTGGATTGACTGAAATAGAATTAATCTGCACGGTTGAGTCCCTCAACTACTAAATACATTAAATCTCATGATTCCCTCTGCATTTGGATTTTTTGGTTTATTTTTTACAACATCTTTTAACCACTTTTAAAGTCCTTTGTTTCCTTGTATTCCGGTGGTGGCATGTTTCTGCACAGTACATGCCAGGTGGCATGTTTCTGCACAGTACCTTTAATCGATAAATATAATTTGTTAAGGAGGCAATAGCATTGTAGTAGTCCATCATTATGGAGACTTGCTCTGTCATCATGACAACAAAGCCAAGTTTTTTTTTTGAAGATGGCAATATCCTCTACTATTAGTATAGTCCTTGATAGCAATTACATTAGAACAGTAGTCTAATGTTTTAGTGTTTTACTATGCATCACATTGTGTTTTTTGCAACGGCATGGACTTGGTTACATAAAGATGGAATAAGCTTCAATCATCACAAAGCCTGCTTATAATATAGCCCTGAGGGATTATTTACTTTTCATTAATATTCATGAGAATACAGCTGAAATTGGAGAGAGTGATAATGGGATACAATATGAGCATGTATCCTAATCCTACACATTTGTGACTTTAGTGTGCACATGCAAAATAAATATTTACGACTTCAAATTTACTGTTACCCATTTGTGACTTAAGTTTACGCATACTAAAGACTTTTGCTACAATAATACCTTCATGCATCTCGTACCACCAGCGGCACGCGTACCACAGTTTGAGAACTAATAACAAAATAGTAACAACGAGTTTCATTGGTTTCTCAATGCACCCACCCTCTCGCATTATCTCGCGATGATTGAGAAAGAGCAGCGAGAGGCTCCTCGCTCTAATGTGTGGTCACACACACTCACTGTTGTGGAAGCAACGCATACAAGCTGGTGAACACAAGAGGAGACATTCTGAGAGAAATCGTCCCCAGTATAAACGTAGTGGTCCAAAGCAAGACATTCTTCGCGGCTCTTCGCTGGATTCTTTTTCTTGAAGTGAGTAAAGTTATGATATGTCTTGTTTTGTTCACCCCTCTAGTCCTGTCGCCTGTGTAACGCTAGCTTATATTTTTTCAATTCAAACAGCAATACTTACAATTCACTATATCATCTGTCAGCCACAGACAACATCGTAAAACCTAGTCAACCACGTACATGTCATTACACGAAATCATGTTGAATTTGGAGGCGCTTAATATAGTGCTGTTAACTGAGGAATGTATACTCATGTTAGCTTGCATGCTAACATTGTATCTTACTAAAGTCCTCCTGTTGGCTCACTTGCTCCCCAAGGATAATGGTTGCAAACACAAGCGATATAGAATATTTTTAATTTTAGTTTTAAAAGGACGCCCCTCTCTATGTATCAGCAAATGTGAGCTATGTGATTTATGGATCACGATGTGTTGTGTACTTTCATTGTGAAGTAATTACTTGTAATATTGCATCTTGCTCGTGCATCTTCCGCTTTTTTGAAGTCGGTCGTATCTTGCCTGGAGTTTTGTATCAAGCCAAGGAAGAAATGCTTTTGCTTTCCAAGCATTTGTGGCACAACCTCACCAAACACTTATTAACTTTGTCTCACCATTGTCTCTGCGATTTTATTGGGACGGAGTGGTGCGTTGTATTGTACAGCAATTATATATTTTAAAAGGATCGTTTTTAAATACAGAGCTCTGACAATCTATCTTTTTATATTTTATAAAGGGCAATAACTGTTCAATTAAATGTCGCGACACCATGCATACATAAACAACACGTATAATTGCATACATTTATTCTGCAAAAAATACCTTTATCTAAACGCGCTGCATTTTCATTGCTTCTTCCACGTTTGACCCAGCAATCTCGGTGTCCCGCTCTAGTGCCTTCGATCAACCCATCCATTTGGCCGCAGCATGAAACGACAATGTCGTTCTTCTGGGTTGGCAGCTGTCTAATAAAGAGAAAATCATTTAGTACTTAAAAGCCGATGTATATATTTATGTTTGTGGGTTGAATCTTATTTCTCAGTTGTAATGTATATTCAGCTAAGATCCGTGACAGTCAAAATTGATCCACTAACCCCACGTTCGGATATAATCAATAGCTCCAGTTACGATACTGTGAGTTTTGTAAAGTCATGCCTGTCTCAAGTGGAATCAACTATCGCAAAATGAATCTTGCCTGACCAATCTTGTGTTTATGTCTCAATAAAGAGCAAGTCAGTTGGCTCCTTATGATGGTTATTCGCTATAGCTGGTGATTGTAGTCCATGCATTTAGCCTTCAATGCATTAAACCTTTGAATCCTTTAATCTTATGTAGCTGTTTGGCTGTGGTTGTTAAAGAGTGCTAAATTGTTTTAAGATTGCAGAAAGTAATGATTATCCGTCACCTGGAAAAGCAATTGCCCTGTGGCGATGTTTCATAGCAACGCACGTTGGTGCCGCAAGCCCCAATCTTGTACATTTGCCCTTGCTATGTATTAAAAATGTATAGATAATGTGCATAGGCTAATTAGTTAATCTCAAGCTAATGCTCTATATTTATTGAGAAACTGAGCCGGGAAATAGGTTGGTAGCATCGGTCATCCGTAACGTAGCAGAATCAGGTCGTAAGGCTTTTATATATTTTTGGGTGGATTTATTTATAGAGCTTTATTTAATAAATCTTTAGAGATATGGGTCTTGACTGATTGTTGTTTGAAACTCCTGATGGTCTTCCACAAGTACAGAAGAAGACATACTGCCAATAATTAAGCAACAGTGTTCAAGTGTATAATTTCTGATCCTTCTTTCTATTTTAATTGCGTGATTGAAGTGTAGAAATGCCACCATCTCCATTGCAGTCATGAAACGCTTTCTAATCATAGTACTAAAAATAATGTAGTAACATATTTGTAAGTATTGCTTATAGCCTTTTCTGCTATAGAACTTTGGACACTTGTTTTACTTTGTTCCAGCTTTGTAATGGTTCCTTTAGTGGCCTGTATTACAATCTTCAGGTGGCAGAAGAAGGGGGCTTATCTGCAGTGATTTGTCTGTGAAAAACAAAGCAGATTGCCACTCTAAACTTCTGCTTGCCCCCATGCTAGGTATTTGAACAGAAAATCCTCTTTTATATTGCTTTTTTGCTTTTCATTGTGCCCAGCAAAGCTACGTGGCAATGGTTAGCCTAAACATGCTGCTTTGTGTTCTGTGAACCATTACAATGTTGACAAATTTCTTATCTTCAGTTCAATTTTACTGTTCAAAATACAAAATGTTTGCAGTGTTAAGTAGCTGCAAAACGTTTCATTATCTAGGGGTGTATATATAGGGCATTTTGGTGTTTTGATTAATAGGAATTTAATGTTTCAGTTCGTTCTAATTTAGTATTCCTTGCAATGGGGTGTCTAGACCAGACAGAAGAGTAACTTTGTATGATCTTCAGTTATGAGGACACAACCTTTCCATCCAAACTGCAGGAATGTTCTCTGTGCTTAATCATTACTCCAGTTATGTGGAGATTGTTTGAATTGGTCTAGCAAACTTCTGGAGCGGTTTGAGTTGGCTCATGCTCAGGCCTTTGTCTCTCATACAGGGCGAGTAGTGCTAAGCCTAGTTCATCCCGCGGTGCCTCATAAAGGGCTAATGTAACAAGCCCTGCCCTGTTTTTAGCTCCTAGCTGGACTCTTCCTTTAGGCTGCACGCCACTGACCATGATCAGTGGTCTCACTGTGACAGTTGGGAGGGGGGCCTGTTATGATAGTGATGCTACTCAGACTTAAGAAGAGGTGAGAAGAAACCACCCACAATCTAATTAAAAGTGGGCTAATGATCGGCAATGTGTCCAGTTCGAATGGTAGCGTATTTGTCAAGAAATTTAGGAAGACCTTTTTTAAATGGAACCTATCGAACACCAAAGATTGAAAATGTAAAAGACTATTTGAAGCTTATGTTATACTTCAGTAATTATTGTAGCCTAATTAGTAGACTTCACTACTTGTCAAGTCAAATTTCTCAGATTGCTTATTTTTTATTATTATTACTTGCAGTAGCAGTGTTTCCCCTAGAATTTTTTTTAGGCTCGGTGGTAAGAGCTGATAGTGTGATTTGTTATACATCTTTCACGGGATGCTAGAGTATTTGTTGGTTATTTCCATATAAAACACTTGCTTAGCCATCACAAGTTGATCATGATTCAATAAACACGTTATTAACAATAAACTCATTTTATTTACAATACAATTTTTGGTGGTGCCATGCTAATGATGATATAACTTAATGCTGTCAGATTGTCCGTTATGATGAGGCATCATCTGCGCACGCGCGACACCGCAGTTTTTTTTTTATTATTATTATTATTTTTATTTTTTTTATTTTTGGCCGGTTGTTGGCCTGGCGGGGGCGCTCGTTGGCCTGGCGGCCCGCCAGACCTGAACAATGGTAGGGGAAACACTGAGTAGTAAACTATGGCATTTCTTCAAAGTGTACATTTCCTGAGACATGGTTGATAGCATGTGCATTAAAGCACACATCCATATTTGCTGTTTGTTTCTAGGCTTTTTTTGTAGTCAGTCATTTATTTATTTTTAGTACATCAACTGGATCGTGCCTGTATCACAATATACTGCCTGTGTTTGACCAGTACACCAAAGATAAAAATAATGAAATGCACTGGGTCTTATCACCTTGCGATATGTTTTATTTTCCTCTCACTTTCCTATGTTTTCTAAAACCACCATTTTGACAAGCTGCATACAAATATTCTAGCCATTTTATTTCTGGCCACTTCTTGCAAGAAACTCATTTTTTCCTTAAAGCCATTTAAAGTTGAATGCTCAATTATTTAAAGTAGTCATCCTTTGGTCTTGCTGTGCTTTGTTTAGCTGACACATAAATTTCGCAGCTAGCTTTCAGAGCATTGAAGTGGCTCCAGTGGCCTGAGTTAATGTGAGCAGGCGACTACCCCATCCTACCACTTCAGAGCACAGTAGTCTTTCTGTTGGAGCCCTTGGCATAAAGGGCCCTTTTGCCACCCCCACATAAAGCATTGAGTTTATAATCTCCTTTCGTTATCGTGGAAAAATGCCATTGAACGTTCTTCTATAGATCCCGTAGGTTGTGAGTTGCATCACAACTATAATCACTTTTTTACCCAACATTTGTGTTACAGCCAATGGTATGCCAGTTCTTCTTCCTTGTCCGGGTACTTTTCATAAATGTCAAATGCTTCTTTGTCAACACAACTTGGAAGTTTAAATTTGTATTTTTTTTTTTTTTTACATTCCCTGAGAGAAAAACTTTTATAGATGTTTCAAAGAATAATTCTTACCAGTGAGCTTGAACTCTATAACCATCCGATGTTGCCAACTGACCAACTTCAACTGCACACATGTGTTCATGCTGTTGGATAAGCTATGTGAGGCTTTATCAGCCTTTTCTATTGTAAATTTACACTGAAGTTTGTAGCCAACTAACATTTGGCCTTTCAGTTTCAGCTCTGCACTGGATGTTGCCAGTTGGCCGTGTCGAAGCGGTCTGTGGACTCTGCTTGTCTGGTCATGTAACCTCTTGTTCATGTAACCTCTATACTTGTCATCCAGGCAGTGTAGCCAATTCAAAAGCGCATGCCCAGACAACTAATACTTATCTCTCTGAAGGCCAAATCCGACCCAGGTATGGCTCCCTTCACCCATTCTCTTGGTTAAATACCAACCCCTTCCACTACAAAAGAGGATGGCCTAAATCGACCAGACGATGAAACAAACGGATACTAGGGATGTGAGTTTACCTGTTTTAGGTCAGCACACACGCAAAATGAGTAATAATAAAAAAAAAAAGGATAAATGGACGGGAGACATCCCTCAGTCCAGTCACTTCCAAGCTACAGCTGAGGTTACGTTAGCCATTATCCATGCCGTTCATTGTGTGAATCGGCACATAAAATGATGCATCATATGTGCCTGTTTGCTTCATTTCACCAACATTTCATGTTTACCATACAACATGAGCTGTTTCATGTGCTGCTGCTTTAGCATACTTGGATTGTCTTTTGTCCTAGTCGTACATCATTTATAATTCTAAAAGTAATCCATCCATTCCTGAACGATTACCATAGTTAAAGCCCAACCAAAGGGCCAATGAAGGATTGAGGATGTGGTCCTCATGCTGTCTGAATAACTGGAAGTATCATACCAGATACCTGTGTCCTTCCCCCGAGTTCTCCACAGCCGTCTTTTAGGGCTGCTTATCTCTGCGCAGCATCACTCCGGGTTTATTATAGTGCTGCCTGCAGGCACTTCATTTTTTTTTGACGCCATTTTTCTTCATTCCCCCTTCAAGTCCTATGAGGGAAATTGTGTTTTTCACTGGCTTGATTTGATAGGTTGGCCATTAAGTTACTTATTTTCCAATTTGTTGGGGGTTAAAAGGGTTTATTGTGATTTTGAAATTTGGTTATTTCTGGACATCTGCAAATTGGGGTAGTGTCATGTTAATTTAAGGTTTTGGTGTACTGTAAACATAGTGGATGGAAGATGCAAATGCCATTGTATTCTCTTTACAAGCATGTTTTAGTTGAGGCTACAAATATTAGATTCTTCGGTTTGTTGTGTCTGGAAAGTAGCATGAGGCCATTTAATAGCGGGAAAGGTGCGCAACAGACTCAAAGCTTTGATTATACACTGAGGTGATCGTGTGTTTCTTTTATTGGCTCCCCACTGATCCGCAAAAATCCATATCTTGTCTTGTTTTAGGATAGTTTAACTTCAAACTTACTATTGCATTTATCATACAGTCGACATTGATAATATTATTTGAATTGGTACATTAGACCGAAAGGGGAGCTTTCGGTCTGATGTATTGGGCAGTTAATTTAATAACTTGTATCTAAGGCATTACCTTACTGTGCATTTTTAATGCATTGCTTTACTTGCCAGTAACAACCTTTTTATATATACCTGTTCTATTGGCATTATGTTGCATTTACAATTTTATTTTGCAAAATTTATTCTGCAACGGTAAAGAAACCAATTATTGACAATTATTAGGACTAGTTTGTTTATACACAATTCCTATCAATTTTTCTACTCTTATAATAAAATATGATTATATCTAACTGCATTTGTGCTGAGTGAAGCAGAGACACATGCAATAACCCAGCAGATGCTCCTGTGTGCTGATAGTAATGAGGTATCAGTGTTTCCCTGGTCGCTGCCACTTATTTATTACATTTGTGTCGGGGTCATTGTGTCGTCTCATTTCATTTACACCTTCACTGCCTCATCACAAATGCAGGCCCTGTCTGTTTGCCTGCAGTAAATCCGTGGGTTGCTGACTTTGGTTAAATGTGGAAGGGGATTTTCCATCCTCTGTACATTTTTGGGCTCTCTGAAGAAGTTGAAATAAGGGGCCTTTTCTGTACCTCTGTCAAGGTGGTTCTTTGCACTGTCCTCTCCACCCTTGGTCCTTATTCAGTGCTTGCAAATCCCTGTAAGCAATGTGACATTGTTAGAGCTGAGTCTGTCTTGTAGAAACCTGTAATTCCCCTCTCTATTTAGACTACCATGAAGTAAATTACTTGTTGCACCTAACTCTGCCTGTCGGTCCACTTTTAGCCCTAGAAGATTTAATACTACTTGTAGCTGTAGTTTTAGGAAACAGCAGCTAAACCATATCAGTGAATAAATACATGGACATTGTAAAACACTGTAAGAATCATTTATTGGTTGCTGATCATTACTTATTGGCTTGCTTTTGGATGCATTTTTAAGGGATTTGTGAATGGCATCTGGTAGGTAGACTTATCATTGGGCATGCTACTCTGAAATTCATTCGGTCAAGATAAGCGATGTAGGGCTTGATTCCAATGCAAATACATTGCAAAATGAAACCGTGTTTTCAGATGATCTGTGTTGGGGCACACCCATTGTCAGTTGGGGAGCCAGTGTTAAGGGGCCTACACACCGCCCAGACTCACAACTGCCTTTATCCGACCGCTGCCTTGCCTCTCGTCTGAGCCGTTCGGCAGAAAAGTTGCATTGAAACACACTGAGAAGAACACTCTCTACTACATAGTAGCGTGTGCGTTCTGCGCTTGTGCAAGATGCAGGCTCTAGTCTCGTGGCGCTTGTCCGCCCCTCCCACACACCACGCTGATACGCTGGTTGTAAGTAGCGTATCAGCGTGCATCAAACTGGTAAAAGCAATATCCCTCAGTTGATATTTGTTAAATGATAGAATAGAATGGATAGAATAATCGATTATTCGAAATGACGTGGGTATTTGAATTTAGCTGTAGCGGATTTATTTAATTTTTATTTAGTTAATTAAATATTATTCATTGGCTATATTAATGACATTGTTCATAAACTTGTATACTAATGCCATTTAAAATATGTAAGGTAGAAGGAAAAAACACAATTGCAATACATTCGATACATTTTTGTGCCTTTGCGCATCACATCGTTTAAACTTGCAGGCAGCGTGCACACTAAAATAAATGGCGACCAAAAGAAGCGAAGTGTGGAAATATTTTGACCAGTTTGGTGAAAAAAATTAGCAATGTAAGCACACAACCAATCAGAAGCCAGACGCCTCAGACGCCAACACTCTAATACTTTTCATGTTGAATCAGACCAGACACCGTCCGTGCGGTTCGAAAAGCTTCCAACACAGCTGAATACACAGAAAAGAGTCTGCCTAAATGTTTCAGATGGCCAACGGTTGGGCCAGTGTGTTGCAGCCTTTAGGGAACTGCAGAAGATATTGCAATAGGCAACATGTTTATTCTTGTTGCTGGTAAGATTCCAGCACTTGGATATCAAACTTAATTCTTGACCCTAGTGAATTAAGACGTTGTTAAACGACCATGCATAACTTGGTCTTTAGTATTTTAACTTTTTGGGTCCAGACATTGTTCCCAAAAAGATCATTTCTAGTGTTGCACTGAAACTTCTTAAAGGACAGTACTGGTCTGCGTGATCAACTCATCGTACCAATCAATCCTGGCTAGACTTAAACATCACTAACATTATAATTTGTCCAAATTGTGCCCAGATTGCTGTGTCCACACACCTTATCAATCCGATCAGATGCAAGCCTGATGATCTTGGGATGTGGTCTATCTCATTAGATCACAAGGTGAGCAAGATGCGATCTGGGATTGTCTAGAACTGACAGCTAATGCGTCCTGGCGTGATCAGATGATTAAAGTCGCATTGAAACAAGTGTTAACGAGACTAGCCCGACTGAGATGTAAACTCTGTGGCTGTGCATTAGTCAATGCAATGAATACCAAGGATAATGTTATTATATACCAATCTTTTTTGTTTGCGATCCACTTGAAATGGCTCTGCACACAGCATCTGAGCTGAAAAGACCAGCTTAGCAAAACATAATGCTCTTCTTACGCATATCCT
Source organism: Gadus macrocephalus (assembly GCF_031168955.1). Lineage (NCBI taxonomy): Eukaryota > Metazoa > Chordata > Actinopteri > Gadiformes > Gadidae > Gadus > Gadus macrocephalus. The sequence continues at coordinate 15,427,315 of NC_082395.1, forward strand.
AGCATTTCTATGCATTTTGCTCCAATACAAACGTGTCACAACTCTAGGTTTGGGAAAGGCTGATTTAGTAAATGAATGTCAATTTGAGAGGGAGAAGTTATTGTTAAATGTATAATGATAAAATACGTCTATTTCGTTTGAATGATTACCTGTGTGGGAGGGGTATATTATCATATAGCATCAAAAGTCTTTGGAATCTGGCGGTTTTGGCTATTTAAAATTCTGAACTAGTCTGTGGCCTTTTGAGAGATCCAAGTGGCTTGTGGGGATGCAAACCTTGTCTCCATGCGGGAGGCAGCCTCGGTGCAGCCCCCTTCCCCCAGACCTCACATCAATGTTGCCAGGCGCCTGAACTAGTTCAAAGCTCCTCTACAGAAATACTGTGACTCGCTGTACGAGATTCAAGTTGTTGGTTTCGTGTCATCTAGTGTGTCATCTAATCTGTTAGTGGTTGTGTTTTTATTTGTGCGCTAGGGCTGCTACTCAACTCAAATCATTTTATCTATCTTATCTGTCTATTATTCTGACTATTTTTGTGTGTATATTCAGACTATTATAAAGTAGGGCTGGGCGATTAATCAACATTCGATCTCGATTCGATTTTGATTTTAGCGTCAAACGATCACGAAACGAATATAATCGCGTTTTCGAACAGCTGGATACATATCGGTACATTATTTTAGATTTTAACATTTTCTTATTGACCATTTTGTGTATTTTTTTAAGGCAAAAATTGAAGTTCTCAGTTACTAAGTGTATTTGGGAGAGACATGCTGAATAAATATATCATGTTTTCAAACTCAAAGAATCGTTTGAATAATCGTGATTTCAATATTGACCAAAATAATCATGATTATGTTTTTTTTCTATAATCAAGCAGCCCTATTTTGCAGCCCGCTCTGATGCGCAAACTTCAAACTGCTCAATGATCCAATGATTTTCCCACCTGATAACAAGATGCACTCATTTAAGGTTTCATAAATGCTTGGGAGCCTATTACAATTGCACGTTCCTTTCGTTTTTTTGATGTGCTTCAGTAAGGTGCTTCTGGAACCTTCTGGGTTTTCAAGTCTGTAGGTTTTGTCCAAACGGATGTAAGCCCAGAGTTCACCCCAGAGATCTCCGCAGACTCTTGACAGCTGCCGAAACTCCATTTGTTCCAAGCCTTTAATACTTTCATCTTGTCTCCCTCTTGCGAGCTAGACGATGCGGCTTCCCATCCTGCCAACCTCGTCACAGTTTTTCTCTCCTGTCTGTATGGAGAGCGAAGCCTGAGTGAGACTGAGAGGATCCATGGGTTTCCAGGTTCCTCAGTCACTGTGTTCCCGCCTAGCCTCCCAAGTGCCTGCCTGTCTTTTTCTTTGCCATGTCCATCATCGTTTCCCTTCCGCCATGGCGGAACGCCAATTAATTCAGAAACTGGGCTATAATACAGTTAGTGTTAGAATTAGGCCCTGACCGATATTGATTTTTGAGTGCCGATGCCGATTACTTTCAGAGAAAAATTACGATTTCGATTTAATCGGCCGATTAAAAACAAAACAAAAAAAAGCATATAAAACGTAGTTTTTGATACCTTAAATATACTTTAAACATTTTCGACGAATATGTGAATTGAATGCAGAACCGTTGAGTGCTTTAGAATACATTTACAGTCAAAAATGAGTAATGTAAAATAAATAAATAACTCCCAATGTGCTGCGCTCGTGAGCAGTGACTAACACGTGCGTGCTGAGCAGTATTGTCTCACCGTTAGAGTCTACAGTATAACAAATTAACATGGCCTGGGACCTAAAGAAAAACAGGCACAACATGCTCAAACAACGCGTCTTGTACATTGGTGAGGTGAGCGTGCAGCTGCCTGAGCGAGCGTGCTTTCATGTTGTATGGTAAAATTCAATCTCCTCTTTTTTACTCCAGCTAAAGTTGTTAGTTAGCAAGGCGAGTAGGAGCGCAATCTGCAGGATACTAAGCGCAATAACATTAAAAAAATAAAATAAAATGTTGGAATCTGCGTCTTTTTGGCAGATGTTGATTATTTTCAAAAAGGCTAATTAAATCGGCAGGCCGATGAATCGATTATTTTCAAAAAGGCCGATTAAATCGGCAGGCCGATGAATCGGTCGGGCCCTAGATAGAATTGCCAACAGCTTTTTAGTTATTTTTTTGTATAAAGCTAAAGCAAGCAGCATCCTTATTTGGCTAAATAAGTTTGGTGAGGTTGTTGGAACAAAAAGACATGACTGCAGAGTAAAAGAACAAACCCATACCACATCAAACTTCATTTTTTTTGGTACTTATTGCACCTTCATGATTTTTTTTGCAAATTGCTTTGGCTGCTTGCTTTAGAATATATTGTTTATGTGTGTATAAGGGGGGATATCTGAGATTGAATGCATACATTATACATACTGTAAATTATAAATGTAGGATATTGCGCTTTGCCTTTTGAACATCAGCCAGAAGACTTGGAATACTTTATGTTAGGGCTATAGTCAACAAAATGATATCTTCGTAGAAGTCTGCACTCTACTCGCTGCTAGCCTAAATATCATGTAACTGCTGTTAGAAAGTCAGTGGGAAACTTTCAGATCCACTCTTTGTCCGATGCCAACTCTGTGACGGCAGAACTTCAATGTTAAGCGGGTCGCACAGTCATGGAGCGTCATTCAACCCTATCGACCGTTAAACTGGAAAGTTGACGGATTATCGTAGACAACATGAACAAAAAAAAATGTTTGGAGAAGAGTATATATATGTTCAGTAAGTTACAAATAGCAGTGTTCTATTCGTCTTATAGTTGATTAAACAATATGATTATTAAATCAGAAACTACAGAGCCATGAATTAAAAGTATCACAGAATTATGCTATTTCTAATACAATATAGCCAGGGAAGCAGACAACCAACCGTTTATCCAAATACAGTATAAGGCGGGATAAATAATGTGACGATGCAGGGGAGCAGCGTAGAGCGCTGTCATTTTCAACAACAGCAAAGATGGATCTTGCTGATGTAGAGCGGTCTGTTGATTCCGCCATTGAAAGTATTAGACAAACACGCAGTGTATTTGCACTAAACCCACACAGTGTATTTGCACTAAAAGAAGAACAAATAACTGCATGTAGAGCTTATGCTGACTAGCTCTTTTCAGCTGAAAGTATTTTTTCTGTTAAATTTTTTCGTTGCACAGTGCTGCGTCAACCGTTTTGTTGCTATGGTTTTAGGCCCATCCAATTGCGTCCAAAGGAATTTTGGTCTGCGCCCGTTGGTGACGCCCCTTGGATATCGAAAAATGAACTGAGAGGTTCCGGACTAATGGCAGTTTGCAATTTGTCTGGCAATGCCCGGCTAACACAATATAGCATGTCACTCAAAAATTAGGTCTGCATTTCACCCTCCTGCCCCTGAAAGTAATGGATTAAAAAGCCTTTTAAAAAAATAATAATATAAAAACACTGACACACTTCTTTAAGGCATATGCTGTATGCAAAGTCTGAATTTAAACTGCAGAATTTACAGACTATGCACCTGAAAACTTGTGACAGCCACAGCAGTCACTCTGTGACAGGTTGGAAGAGTAAAGGTTTCTTAGCTTGGTAAATCAACCGACTATTATGTGCAGGGACATTCAGTACTGCTGGGTTGGAGGTGGTTGGATGTTGCTTTACTGCCACATGTCTGGTGTCTCTGCTGGGGCCTCAACTATTGATGGCATGGGCTGAGCAAAAGGGGTTGTCGTCTTTGGACATGCGTGTAAACAATCAAATGCATCAAACTGGTAAAAGCAATATCCCTCAGTTGATATTTGTTAAATGAGGAATAAACCAGGATAAATGTTTCTAACCCATACCACTGATGGCCACATTGGCAGGCTTTCTCTAATCTAGAATGAGCAGGAGACTCCATCTCCTTTTAAACTGCATGTATTATTGAACCTATGCTAGGGTATGCGTAATGGCTATAAGCCTGGAAAAGCACTTGCCTTTTCCACCATTAGCAGATGCCGGATGGAATATTGTGTCTTTCCTAGTGTTCTTCATGTTGCAAATGTCTTTTCTTCTTTCTCTGCACGTTTCACCCATTTATAATTTAGATTCTGGGCTTGTGTGTGTTCAAGTCAACGGGTTTGCCCTAACGGGTTTGACCTGGCTGACTGATGAGCGCTTCAAAGCATTTATCTCTGCTAACATGGAGCCAGACAACACTGGAAAGGAGGGTAAGCCTTTTTTTTCATAGCATATTTCTTGTATGGCTTGGTTACAAATGATCCAAAGCCACAAACCAGTGCAACTCCAGTCTAGTGAATACTTCCTTTAGTGGAAGTCCTCTGTGTCATGGATTTTCTTCCAGGCAAGAATTTTCAGCTGTTTACCCACGTGTTTATTTCCCTATGAAAAAAATGACAGCTACAGTTTGTGTGTGGGAAGTGATTGGTGTACATATATTCATAGTACCCCTGGGTGTAGAGTGTATATATCTGGCTGCCGTCACTGAGATAGAGGGGTGATTGTTGCCTCATTGATTCTCTTTGGTATCAAAGATTGTTTTTCCTTCTGGTCTTGAGCTGTTCCCACTAGGGGATATTGGTTCATTCGTAAGCTGGTGTTTGGGTGACAATGACTGACTGGCTGAGAATGGGTGTATGTAATGGCGAGTGTAAGACCATTACCAAATGGAACGCAGGATTTATGTTTTTAGTTGGACAAATAGAACCATACTTTGTTAAATAACTTTCTCGGTTGTAGAGGTTTGTGCTTGTTTTTGATTTGATATCTGTATTCAAAGTTTGTGTGACACAAATCTTGTGCACACATGATCAGGGTTTCTAAAAAAAGATGGAAAAGCATGGCCAAATCTGAGCATACTTTGCAGTTTATTTGTTCCTTCACTTTTCAAACTCAAGATTCTTGGACAGTGTTCTGTGCATCAGATGGTCAACGATTACTGGCACCCTGGCAGCATGGGCACTGTGAGCGTGTTTGGCCAGTCATTCAATTCCCAAAGGAAAATGAATGCATCATGAATGCTCACCAGATGGGTCTCCATCTCTCTTTTCACCACACACTGGATCCAAGTCCTGATAGATAACTACTTGTGTCAGGCTGGCAGCAAATGAGAAGTGTCCGGAATATTTAATGGTCCAATACCGTCCAAAAAGTTATGTCCTCTGCCTAATACTTAATATGTATTCGCGGGAGAGAGTTGTGAAGTCCATGTTCATGATTCAGATGTACGGTTGCTTAAGAAGGGTCGATTTGTGTTAAGCAAAGGCCAAGATGGTTTCTTCTCAGTGCACATCTAATGGAAGAATGGAGCCAATCCCCCTTAACAGAGTGTCTGAGTGTAGTTTAGCTTCCTGTTTATTGAATCTAATCTAGCCTTCATTAAGCGGCTTGTTCTTTTCCCAAAACTTGCGTGTGTGGGTATGGGGCGGCTCCTCCTTGCATGCTGGGTTGCTTTCCAGATGTTCCCCCTGGTGGGAGCAGGGTGAGACATCCAGAGGGGGTGCCACGTTGCTCAGGGAGTGCTCAGATAGCAGGCATTACGCAGATCAAGCAGGAGTGACCCGCTGCAGGCTATTCTGCACGGCTGTTCTGCTTACTCCTTCCAGCTGCTTGCTGTACCCCTGCCTCAAACATCCACCCAGGAACCCACAGGCTAAGAAACTAGTGGTAGTCTCAGCAGAGATATTATTTTGGGTTGTAGAGGAATGTCTTATTACTTGTTGTTGTCATTTTTTTGGCGTAAGTTGGATGTGATTGTTGAACTTATAATGCCCTTTTAGGTGTTTCATTCTGTCCTAGAGTTGTGCTTATGTTTGTTTAATTTACTCAGTAGCTTACCGTGGGGTTTAAGTCAGGGCCTTCAGGGTTAGTAGTATCATATATATATATATATATATATATATATATATATATATACGGCATCGGTGGGTTCATGTGTTAGCATCGTCGTTCTCGCTCCGTGTGTGTGAGAGAATGACAGGGAGAACGAGTGCTATGCAGAGATGAATGGACGGAATGATTTTTAGATTTCCAAATCGCGTTATTAAAAAAAAAAATATATATAGTGTTCCTATGCTAACTTGACAAGCCTCTTTCTCATTAGCAGTGCACCAAAGGATTTGCTGGCTTTACAGACTAGTTCAATTACTCCTGTTTCAAACCTGATTAATTGTGGAAAAGTTTGAATGAAGGACAAAACTGGTATATTTGTATTTTATTTAGCGGTCCAGCAGCTTTCCTTATTGAATGAGGACCATTTTTTCTATTCTTCTGTTGGAATCTTGCAATCCATTTTCGTCAGTGTCATGCAAATGCTAATAAGCAATTCGTAACATGAAAAGACCAATACAATCTCCCCAAGCTGTGCATACATCGTCACCTAACTCCTCCGTTCTCGATCTCCAACAGTGTAAGACACTGCAGTCGCTCAGGCAAACACTTCTGTGATTCCAGATGCAATCAACTATAATATTTCATTTTAGTGCTTTGTCAATAACACTATTTCATAGAGGGATCAATACGTTGTCTGAGGTTCTGATGTAGCACCGTTTTTAGTTTAGCAGCCTTTTTAACTGGAGCTGTTTGGAAGCTTATATTGGAGAGATGAATTGCTGTGTAAAGTATCCCCTCTGTCACTCCATGCACATTGCTGGCTTTGATGGATTATCACCACAATAGTGACCTTGCTTAAGGAATCGCTTTAAATTCATCAACACTAGAATTACAAATACATTTTTGTTTTCTCAACACTTATTATGCATTCAGTGCCTTTTCAGTCAATAAACTATTGATCTTAGGGTATACATTTGCCTCAGTCAAAATGCATTTACATCATTCATTTTTGTTTTGCAAAATATTTTTTTTGTTGAAAAGCTGCTTAGCTGCCCAGGGCAATCAATCTCTTTTTTCCTTCTACTTGACACCATTTCCCATAGGTTTAGTATTTATCGAATGAATGTGCAATTTACTCAAAGAGCAGATTGGCTACGGTACAGGAGCATATATTCAGCCAAATGGCCTTTTGTACATGTAAATTAATCAGTCACTCCCTTCAATTTTGGCTTCAAAAATGTCAAACTGTGTAGTCAATAAATGTGCAACCCTACAGCTTTTGATTATTCCTACTGATGACACTGGCAGATTTATGCCAGCATAAGAGGCTTGCTATGATTCCAAAATCCACTCGATAACAATTCTAAATTATTACACTTAAATTGTCCCTTCATTTAACAACTTTATTCACCCTGTTCCCTAGTACTTCACATTCCATTCGAGAGACGGTTATATGTTAATGTGAACAGTAGGAGGAAGGTTTGTAAATGGAGCAGAAAATGATCCACAATCCAAAATATGCAATGATTTCAAAATTCATAACAATTGGCAAACAATGCTTGCCTTTCTCCTTTTCATTGCAGACCACGTATGCCTGTGGATGTGGCCTTATTCATGTTTTTTTATGGATGCACCATTTTATATTTTAATCACTACTGGTAATTTTTATAGACTAGATCAATAGCGAATCGTTTTTTAATGTATTGAAAATACTACTTGTTTGACGCAAATCAGACAGATTAACTGGGTTCGATTTTAGGATTGTTGTACCGTCTATAATTTATCACACGTCACCCATCTAATAACTTATCCCTTGTCTGTTTAACAGATAGAACAAAGAGGCCGCGGGCAGAGACCAGTGTTGGGTGCTGGGAAGACCTGCTGGGAAGACCTGCTGGTTCCTTGTTCAACAGCATGTCCAGCTAGTTACCAGCTTCTTGGTGAATGTTTTAAAGGTCAGTACTGGAACGATTTTCACAAACACACAGATTTGTAATTCATGAAGCCTTGGTTCAAGCTGAATCGGGACTATTGTTGGTATTCTTGAAAATGACAGAACTTCAGGATAGATGCATTCCAATTTTTTGATCAGTTATTTCCTCCTTACACTTAGGGGAACTGTTGCATATGTATAATGTTCAGATACAGCTTTCAGCTGTACATTCCCTAATAATACTCTTATGATCTGGGGAGGAATATCGTTTTCATCTTATTCTTCAAGAAATGTGTGGAACTTTGGTGAAGCTATTAACAAAAAGAGTGCTATTCTTATTTATACAATGCATGTTTTATTATGCAGTTTATTTCCAAATCCTTTACATTCATATTGCATAAGGAGTCTGTCAAATTTAGAGGGGAAGAACTTTGTAATATACAAATATGCGTTTATGGATTAATTGTTCCTAATTTGTAAAGAAACTATTGGCAATATAAAAAATATATAAATTCATAACAATGGTTGCATTTCATCAATGTTGCTTTAATTTATTCAGATTTCCTAATCTTGATGGGAACGTTAAGTTGCCAACAGTGGCAACAAAACCGTGCAAAATTGGGGACAGTGCCCCAGATCTGGTTGCCCTAGGCAACTGAGCTTGCGTTACCTTTGAGCATTGCTCAGTCAGGCCTGATCTCCTTTTCGAGAAAAACAGATTGAGAGGCATTTATAAGTTCATGCCGGCCAATTCCATACATTGTTTAATTATGTTCCCCAATTGATTTGTCTATTCATCTTTCTCTCCCATCTCTCACACTTTTCATAAATAGTACGGTAATTGCTTTGTAATAAATGTGCTGTTATGGCTGCATATGAACACATTTGTTAAGATATGATGTATGCAATTTTTTGCTTTTCTTTTTTCATTCGCACTGCAATGCAGTCGAGTGTGCGATAGACCTGAGGTAATTAAAAATGCAACAGCATTTGAGCAAATGTGCTTGAATATCCCTCTGTGGTTCAATGTTTATGAACTATAGCAACACAAACTCCTTGAAAAAGTGGAAATGATTATCAAAGTGCAGAAATATCTCCAAGCTGCTGTGACACTGGCGGCCGGTCAGCTCTTTTCCCCACCTGAGCCCAGCAAAGTATATGCATTATCGGCCTCATGCTTGCTGTTGTCAAGTCAAGGCAATCAGCTGTGAAACTGAAATCTACATTACCAGCACTTGTGTAGCCTGGGGCAACTTTTGTATGTGCTGGATCGTTGGTGGTGGATTCGTAGTATAAGCAGGGTTATTACACACACACTATTATAAACAGAATTATACATAGATGTATGAATAATTTAGTGTTCCATAGCAATGTGAATTCCATTAGCCTGGCAGAGAGGAAAGTGCTATTGAGACTGTCATACTCGTGCGGTACAGTCGAGAAATGGTTTTGGGAAGTAGGCAATATAGTTAGACCATATATAGCTAGTATAAGTCAATGGTAAACTTGGGGTCTTAAGGTTTGTTTAATGCCCCTAAACAAACTTAAAAAAAAAAATAAGAGCGAATTGTATCAAATAAACAGTATATGTCCTTGCTCTGTTGGGCATTTTCTGTAACTATTTAAAAAGTGTGTGTGTGTGTGTGTGTGTGTGTGTGTGTGTGTGTGTGTGTGTGTGTGTGTGTGTGTGTGTGTGTGTGTGTGTGTGTGTGTGTGTGTGTGTGTGTGTGTGTGTGTGTGTGTGTGTGTGTGTGTGTGTGTGTGTGTGTGTGTGTTTACAGCCAATCTTTCTCTCAGCCTCGCTTTCCCGTCCCTATCACACTCTTCAGCTTTCTCACCCTCTCACGCAGTCTCTGTGTTTCTCTCCCTCAACTAACGGAGTGCTCAGTCGGAAAACCGTGACCAGAGTCACACCTGCAGAGGAGAACAGTGTAAATGTCAGGGGTCTAGTTGGGGCAAGAACACCTGCTCCACATGCAAGCTGGATTCTGCTGTTCTCCAGTCCCCCAAGGGCATCTCTGCACTCCCAGCCCCCTTATCACCATGATGGCTGCTGGTTTTTTTTTTTACACCAGAGGCCAGCAGTGTTCTTTGGCACCCATCCCTGAGCTGGATGCTGCCCTGGGAGCCACATGTTCAAACAGGTTACACTGAGGCTTGTCACGCTACGGGCGCAGCGAAAGGTTACTAGGCAACATGGAGTAAAGGTCACTGAGAAGGAAGTACGGTTTCATTTTACTAACACTGTGTGTGTAGAAATGTAAAAGTATCTAGTCATTTGCTCTTTCAGTGTCCAGAAAACTTGGCGCAAATTTTGCTTGTATTATTCATTCTGGAACAATACTCTTTAAGTTCTACGTAAATTGCATAATTAACCATTTTGTTACGTAACCAAAACTACCATTCTATATTAAACGTTTGTTGACATCGTTGCATCCTCGAGGGAGAAAAAACATTTATATTTCTGTATTTGTTTAGTTGACAGTCCGAAGCTGGCATCTTAAAACGCACACCCAAGATGAAATGTAATACCCCTGGGCCAGCAAGAGGATCAGTCACTGTATTTCATGAAGCAGCTGTCAGTGCTTCCAGAGATGCCTGAAATGTTAACAATTCATCACAGCTGCTGTCTGACTTTAGCTTTACAAGCTAACCGCGATCAGGGTCCTGGCCAGTGGTTCCCTTCCTAAGAAATTGTGCAGAAGAGCTGTGTACAATCGGGGCCTCTGTGGCCGCCTGCTTCTTGACCCCAGCCTGCTTTGTTTACACTTGGCCCTGACTTTGTATCAATGCCACGGTTTCATTCTCCATGCTTCTAAAAGCGTCTTTTCAAAACATCTCTGTACTAAGCGTGCCTCAAATACACACCAGTGGTGTGTAGAACGGTGTTCAGTTCCTATTTTAATGCTCGGCCAAGAACCTCATATTAATTTATTTTCTGTTGCCAATTTTCTTGGCAATGATGCATACTCGATAAACATCTTCTATATTGTAACACCAGTAGCCTGGGGCTCATTGTGTCTTTATCCTTTTTGTTATTATTTGATTAGACTGATTTGAAGGTGTTCATTGACACCATTGATGGTATGAACAGTCCAATAGAGCAGAGAACAAGCTTAATGAGCAACTGATTTTTGTCCAATATAAAGAAAAAAAAAAAATCCCAAAATGTCCCAGGTTCAAGCAACATGCATAGTGCTTAATGCCTGCGCCCTTTCCCACGGACATTGTTAACATCTCTGATAGGTAGAACAACGTGCATCTCACGTTGGACCTAAGTTCTTCAGTGGCAGTGGCAGGTTGGAGGCCCTTGAGTAGAATCCCAAAGAGACTATTTTAGACTCTGGACGCCTTGTAGGCCTGCACCAGTAGCTGTATATTATTTTAGCCCTGTCTCATCTCGGTCCATGAGTATAACAGAATATAAAATGTCCCTCTTTATAGTTGTTTTGAGCAAGAACATCCATTTGTTTCTGTAAAAATAGTATCTAGTCACCAGCCTCCAGATGCCAGGCTCAATAAATATATGAAAAACATTGTGCAGCCAGCCATTTTAATTGAGCACAGTTTCACAGTTTGTTATGTAACCGGTACATTGTTGTATTCAGATGTTTGCATCTGGGTTTTGAGCGCATCATTTGCGCTGATAATGGCTAATGTCAAATGGCTGAGGACTTGAGGACTTGACAAATAGTCGTTAATCAAAAAGTGAAAGTCTAGAAGATCTATGGTACCTCATCCTTTGCCTTGGCATTCTCCAACCGACTAAGTGAGCAACTGTAAGGATGATAAAATAATGTCTGAATCCCCAGTGTAATAAGTGAACTAGAAATTGCCAGTTTGTCTTTGAGGCCATCGTAAACAAAAATCTGTTCTGAAAGGTATTTGAATTTGTCAAAAGCGGCTATTTCTTCCTTCCAATTTCCTGAACCATGACATTATGCAGAATTTTTTTTTTTGTCGTTATTTTGCCTTAATATTTAGAGGACATTTGTTTTATCTTGCAACAGGATTGCACTCCACATCCTGTCCAGCTGTTGTCTTTATTTTTAGTGACCGCATTTCAGTGTACTTTTCCTTCCATACTAAAGTTATTACCGAAGGGATTACAGTGCAGCCAAACTTAGAGATGAGCCGATCACCACTGGATAATACAGTGGCCTAGCCATATCGCATGTATATAAGTGGATTTGGGTCAAAATGCACTATAAGATATACAAATACTGTCTTGGGATTTCATCAGCTGGCCTGCCTGGGATTCTTAAACAGTTTTAGGAACAGTCCAGAATATATTATTTTTTAAATCTTTACATGAATATTTGAATGGCTAATGTGATTTACATGATGTAGAAGATAGGAAACATTGTGCTATTTTTGTTTAGCATTGCATGGCAATGCTGTTTATAAACCCTAGGCATTCAAGATGTCCCTGAGCAGAATAGCCCGAGCTGCTGTCCATTGTGCCTCAAGCCGGAAGGATGGCAGCAGAGCCACCCCAAAAAGAGCCAATTATCTGTGGTCCGTCTCTGTGACAAGGTGGCCCCTGCATATCCCGATGAGAGCTGAGGCTATAGCCCAAGCTCCTTGCCCTCTCAGCAGTGCCAGCGTTCCCAGCATCGGCCCCGTCTTTCATCTTACCACCATGCTGGCATTTCTGAAAATATCAATTCAGGGACTTTTTTTGTTTTGACATTTTTCTTGTTTTTCAAAGTAGAAAAATATGCCAAAGGTGAGGTTCTTTATTTTTTTGTTGTTGCTCAAAACAGCCAAAAGTAAAAGGAAATGGAAAACCTGCATCAATAGTTAGTAGAGATGCACCCATCGATCGGGGACCGATCGTTATCTGCCGATATACGCCATAAACACATGATCGTTGTTTAGCCGATCAACTGCATCTCAAAAGGCTTCATATTCTCCTTATGTTTTTTTTCTTTTTTATAAATCAATTTTATGTAGGATTGTGCTAAAAGTAGTAGACCTAGACGTGTCGTTATTCACACATCCTCATGATAGTTTCAACTACTGAAGGATTAATAACCGGATAGGAAAAGGCTGCGCCCCACTAATTCCTGCTTTATGTGAAACTAACTTGCTGCTTTAATGGTAGATGAGCAAGAGCGATTTTCAATACGATTGTCTATAAACGGCATAAGCAAATCATTGACTATTGAAACTATTGAACTATGGATTCTAAGCAATTTTTTTTGAATATGACATTTTTGGTTATCTGCGGGCTGCACTGAGTGAGGATGCGGGCCTGCGGGGCGCCAGTGACCCTACCCTGATGTAAAGGGAGCCTATGTGAACACAGCTGTGTATCTGGATAATGGTTTAGTGCCACATCACAGGAGGCAGAAAGAAAGTAGGCTACAAATATAAGCGCCTCCCTTGTAGCCTACACGCAAATGTTGCCGTCATTATTTGTTGTGCAGAGCTAAGTAGGATAATGGCTGCTGCTTCCCGGTAGTCCTTCTTTCCTCTGCCTGCGAATTTTGCTACTTCCAGAGCGTACATTTGATCATGTGTTGGATTCAATCTTTGTTGGATGTGTATCATCCATACAGTCTATGGTCCGTATTATTGCACCCTGTCTTCAGTGCGCTACTGAGAGTGTTAGGGCCCGACCCATTCCAATAAACAGTAACCTCACCAATTCCTTATCCTTTGTTAGTAATGTTTAATTTATTCACATTCCTTTAAATCTTATCTTACAGAAAAGCTCCATTTTAGTTAAGTCCAAACTAAACTCTGTAGTGCTCTGTTTTTACATAAATTATTGGAGGAAACTGACACCATTTAAGCTCAACTAATTAACAATAACTTTCATATAAAACTCACCAAGAACCCTTTATATAATCAGCACTAGGGTGGGGTGATTAATCGAATTTTGATCGCGATTTCATTTTAGCGTAAAACTATCACAAAACTAATAGAGTTGAAACAATTGTTCTCTTTTTAGTTTTTTTTTTATTAAATGTTATCTAGAAAGTGCAGAATAGCTGGATACATATCTTATTTTAGATTTGAGCTTCAGGGAAAACTGTAGCCAATTTAAATTGTAATATACATCTTACACGGTTCATATTGTATTACATAGGCAAAGTCCTGCCACAGCATGATGCTGTAATTTGCTGCTTATTTATCTAATTAGATGCTCGTTAGTAGATTATCAGTCACGCTGTAGCTTTTCCTAGACTACATTTCCTGGTGTTATTTGTATTGGAAGCCACAGTTATTGTAATTTGACTTTGTTGCTATGGCATATCGCCCCTATTGTCCCATTAGCACGCTTTAATCGCATTGACCTTTTAAGCTGTGGCGGGCCAAAGCTGAGCCATTGCGATGAGCTTGGGGGAGTGTCTGTCGATGATGCATTTGCAAGCTCCCTCAGCAGCGGTGAGTGTAATTAGTGTGAGGGAGGAGTTGGACCCCTTTTGTTTATTGATTTCTCACTGGCCTTATGAAAATCGATACCAACATGGCAGGTATGAACTATGCCAGTGTGCGAGACGCCGTTAACAGTGCCTGTTGAATCAGACCTTTGTTCTTCTGGACTCACACAGACTTCAAATGTTGATTAGTTCTAACTTTAATCATAACTTTATCATTGTGTGTGTGCAGAGCTCAGCCTCGGTTGCCAACGCTTTGTATTTTATCGTCCTAGTCAACGACCAGCTGTAGTTAAGATCTGACCTTTATGATGTCTGAAGGTCAAAGCACATTGGATTGGATTGGATCTTGGATTGTGAATGATTGTGAATGATTGTGAATGTGAACTTTTTGTCCTTTATGAATCATTCAAAATTAAAATATTGCAGGAGGTCAATACGTTTTAATATCAGAACCTTCTGTTTGCAGTCGCTGGACCCCTGTGCATCCAAACCAAAGCACATCCTCATTGCGTGGCGGCGTTTCATAAGTGGCTTTAAAAATATTTAAAAGGTTATTTATGTATTGAGTTGGTGGAAGATCCTTTGGAGGAGGGGATGGAGTATGTTTGGATATTAAGTTACTGCAATAAACTCATCTATTCTAAATATGCACCTCTGACATCCACATAGATAAATGACTCATGACATGAACAAATAAACAGACATAAATCAGATGCGATTTTTTTCTCACTTTCCACTGAAATCCAATTGCTTTATTTCTGATACCTGGCAGGTTGACGCAGCACATCTTCCCTGTGTCTTGTTGTTCCAGTGAATTGTTTGCCTGTGCACTATCATTTAAAAAGTGAGACCAATCTGTGAATGACCTACTCCGTAGCCGCATCCCAGGCTGTCCGCCTACATAGCTGACCACACGCTAATTAATCCTTTTCGCTAAACACATTCTAAAATGGGTTCCCATCTCGCCTGTCGATCCGGTACACAGTGAATTCGCTCCAGCGGCGTACTTATTTGGGCACTTCTAACGCAGCTTCCCCTATGCAGGGATAGGCGGTGACCATGCGCTGTCTGGCTGCGCGGGTGAACTACAAGACCCTCATCGTCATCTGTGCCCTCTTCACCCTCATCACCTTGCTGCTGTGGAACCGCTGCTCCAGCGACGTGCCGCTGCGCTTCCTGCCCCGCTCTCCCCCCGTCGCACCCAGCGCCAAGGCGGGCGATGCCAGCATAACCAGCCAGCAGCAGCAGCAGCAGCAGCAGCAGCCCCAGTTGCCGGAGCCCCTGCCGGTCGCGGGCGGGTGGGTCAATTACGAGGAGATCGACTGCCTGGTCAACGACGACGTGACAGTCAAGGGGCGTCGGGAGGGCGGCGAGGTCTACCTGCCCTTCAGCTGGATGGAGAAGTACTTTGAGGTGTACGGCAAGGTGGTGCAGCACGACGGGTACGACCGCTTCGAGTTCCAGCACAGCTACTCCAAGGTGTACGCCCAGCGCGAACCCTACCACCCCGATGGCGTCTTCATGTCCTTCGAGGGCTACAACGTGGAAGTCCGCGACCGGGTCAAGTGCATCAGCGGCGTGGAAGGTGAGGGGTTGTTCTGCTTTGCAGTAGACAAATATGGGGAAACCTTGTGTTGTACGACTTCAAAACCGGGCAAAAATCTGTTGTTTTCTTTAAACAAGTTTAAATAGTATCAAGAGCTGTTGAGTATCATTTAACCAGAGGAAATGGGCAACATACATTTTTGTTCTTTGACAAGGAAAGCATGAGTATTTATTTAATTGGCATTGCACAGTGTACATCCAGTGATTTTTTTTTTTGATCGTCCCCTGCTTTGTGCTTGCTCTTGGAAGTTAGAATTGCTTCTAAAAATAAGCTGTTTTGTCATCGCCATATAACTAGAGGCTAAGTAAGTATTCTATGTCAACCACTGCCCTGGTCTTTGTACGTTAGTGTGCGTTATAGCTGTGCTGCAGAGGTTGAGTGTGTGTGTCAACGAAAGGGCCTGGTTTTTGACCGAAGAACACTTGTTTAATCCAATGAGACCTGGGTTCATTAATACTTATTTACCTCGGGCCATAGCGAATGCCCTGAAACAAAGCCTAAGGTAATCAACGTCCTTAATGCCCAATCAGCGAGTATGCATTTAATAAATTAAATTGGAATTGATTGTTGGAAATTGCACTGATTGAATAGGAATGGACATGGCATCCACCTAATCTATTTGATGTCCCATTGGAATTATTGATCAATCCATCACAATAGCTGACCAAATCTCCCTAAGCATATTTGAGCAGCTCTGTAACATGAAAGGACCTTTTCCATTATAAGGTACGTTATTTGATTTGATGGGATTTTAACAAGACTTTGGCTGTGGGAGAAATGGAGTGCTCTAATTGAAGCACTGTTTATGTCCATTGTGGCTTCTCTTCTCTTTTTGGATAGGGATAGTCCAGCCTATGAATTTGATATACTCAAAGAGATCCTAATTTGGGTGCCCTTGGGTGGTGAACACGTGAAATAAGGTACTGATTTGCATGCTCTTTGGGGAAGATCCTTCCTTAGTTCCTTAATAATTTTAATTCTCTGTAATTGTATAGTTCAGACTCGCTAACAAAACGATATATTACCTGTTAATCAACAGTGTAAATTTACTTTATAATATATTAGTGTTGCACAGTATACCGATACTATAAAGGTATCACTGTACCCTCACGCAAAAAAACTATAGGATACGATTTTTTTTTGTGTGTGGTGTGCGTGTTAAAAAAATAAAATACTTTTATTAAAAAAAGGAGAAAAAACGCAGAGGCTAGTCTGTGGGCGTGCCTCTCAGCTCGCACTCAGTCACATCGGCAAATCAGGCAGTTCACTGAGCGAGTGAGACTGTCCTCACTAACCTGGGCAAATATAAAAACGACATTCGCAAATTCGCAAAATTCACATTCGTACATACGTATGAATGTGATTTTTGCGAATGTGCGTTTTTATATTTGCTCGGGTTGACCACTTCTATTCTAATAGTATTCTATCCCGATCAGAGAATTGTATTCCGATTGAAGCGTATTATATTTATTAATACGCCTCAATCGGAATACAATTCTCTGATCTGTAGAATTAATTTATTAACGTAATTTGCTCAAAAAGCAGGAAAGGACCATGCTGCTGAAATTGAAACCATAGTGCGATAGAGCTTGACCATTATTCATCTCTTTTACAGATATTTTAGATTTTCACTGTGGTATCGGTTCAGTATCGAGGTATTTTCGGGCAGGTATCGTATCAGTCATAATTTTGGTATCGTGCAACACTATAATATATAAATATTGACATTTTCGAAGGAGATGGCAGTGTCACATTGGAAACTGCCTGTGTGCATTTTGTAGTACGCCACAAATATAGCGCGTCCGAATGCTCAGTACGCATTGTGTAGTACGGAAATGCGTACTACCGCCACAGTATACAACGGTCGGTCACTACGCTATCCCACAATGCAACCGGAGTCTGGTAACGAACGAAGAAGAGATGGCTGACCCGACACTACCAACAGCGGCTTAGAAAGACGTCGTAGAAAGCAGCGAAAAAAGAGACATTAAAAAGAGTGAAAAAGTAAAGCAAGTAATTAAGTAAAAAGAGACATTTTTAATTTAATAGCAACGATGACGAGACGGAAAACGGGTAATTTATCAAGGTAATTTTGCCGGCATCTGAGGGGAGATACGTCATCTCCAAACATCCGGTGAAGTTTCGGCGGTGTTCGGAAGCGTTCAGAGGCGTTCTACGCATAGCTGCTCTGCTGTTCAAGTAGTAGACACTGAACAGAAATAGTATGTACTAAGTATTCGGATTCAGCCCAGGTCTTACTGAAGGCATTTAATGGTCAAAATATTATGAATAAATATTCGAATATATTCAAATATTAATATTAATAAACAAACAAACTTTGAATATGATTTTTGGGCAAAAGTCAAAGCCCTAGCCTGAGTACAGTTTCCCCCCCCCACCACATTCCCTTGCGTTCCCATAAGTAATGATGTTCCATACCCAAGTACACCGTGGAAGGCACCTATTTGTTTTGCGTACTGCCAATAAACACAAATAAGAAGTAGAATATTACACTTTTCATTTGATTATGTTTAGGGATGCACCGATTGTGAAATTCTGGGTCGATACCCATGTTTTTTTGTTATTTATTCCCCTTTTTGTGCCAGGGAAACGAACCCTAACCCCCCACGCACGCACGCACCACACGAACACACAATGGCACAGGGAGAGGCTTTTATGATTTGTATGAAATCAATCTGTTTATTTCAACAACTGCGCCATCAACATTCAAGATCAAAATTATTTCACCGTGGGCTTAGGCAGATAGGCCTACATGCGCCGAAAACAGAACGCTAATTATTTTACTGGACACATCCTGCATGACGGTGAACTAGACACGTGTTTAGCATATGGAAACTATGGCCAAAAAAATAACTTCACACTGTGTGTTTTTATCAATTTATTTTTTACCAGCATTCGTAGTGTTGATCAGCTGAGAAATAGCCGCCAGAGACGTAGACGTTGCTTAGCAACCGAGGACGCTTGCGGAGTGATATGGCAGAAAAAGAAAAAAGCCGCCTGTGTGCATGTGTGGTTTGTTTAAAGATAAATTGAAAGAAAATGTCGGTCGTGTGGGAGTATTTCACTGTCTCGGAGAAAGATCAGCGATTTGCAGTTTGTAAGACATGTTCCAGTGACATTTCAAGAGGAGGAAACATGAAACATCGGCCACTGCCATCGGTAAATGTCATCTTATTTTCCGATAGGCCGATGGCAGTCAACAACGCGAATATCGTCCGTTACCGATGTTCGTCCGATACATCGGTGCATCCCTAATTAGGTTTTCGCTCCGGTGTAGAAAAGCGTGCCGATCTCTAGATCCCAACTCATTTCAATGGAGTTGACATTCACACTTTGCCTACGGTTATTGATGTATTGGAGAAAACGCCAAGGAAAACCCTCTGCCTGCTTTCCTACTTCATCAGTGATGGCGTTGCACTTCAGAGGCTTAGATTGGTGCATGTTGCACCCCTACACATGTTTTGGTACAATTTCTAACACCTGATGCATATCATCCTCCAGCACCCATGAAACCTACTCAAGACCACTTTTTCATGTGGTCCCAGGCACTGTTTGCTGATACGTGCTCAAGTACAGTACACAGGGTTATCACTAATCAAACAAACTAGACTTAAGAGTCAAGTGTGCCCCGGGTGCCTGATGTGAAAGCACCCGGAGAAGCCTTTATCTTTCATTGCTCAGTATTGCGGTCAAATTGCAAGTTTGGGTCCACTCTCCTCCACTAAGGTCTGAAACTTCAACAGAGAAAGTGTAAAGAATGTTCTTGTTTTTCTGTTACCCCGGTAATGATTTTCCCCATCCTGTGCATACCTGATGAAATGTTCACTGATGGTTGTGTGATTCAGTAACGTTTCGGTATATGCCATAAACTCGGGCCTCTCCTTCTATCTCGCATTTCTCAGAACCATAAATATGCTTGATTAAAGCTGCAGCCAAGATTTCACCCATTCCACCTATATTTCTTATTTGATTTATTTTTTATTGAGCCATACAAATTAAAATTGGTAGTTGTCAATCCAGTTAAAAAAATATTTTGCTGTTAATTTTGCTCCTTAAAAAGACAATGGCAGTCTAAAAATGCGCTTTGCAAAGTTTATTGTCATCATTATTGGCTTCCACTTACCTCTCTCTTAACTTGAATCCCTAATAGATATTCATTATTTTGGTTGCCTTGGTGCCTGTTCCCCTGCATAGTAACCAATGGCAGACGCTAGCAACACCCAGACATAGTACTTAAAGGGGGAATTAAAGGACCTACCACAAGGTAATTGCTACTTGGCAACCAGTGCAAAATAATGGCAATTCCTATGTAATTATTGCAAATGTTCCTATGGTAGGAAATGTGCTGAAAAATCTGCACCTGTTTTGAATCATGTAAAAGTTAGCTTCTGACTGTTTTCCAATGAAATATCCTTCTCTGTATTTATCTTCCTATTTTTAAATGGTGAACAATTTTTAAGACATTTCACAAGCGCAGTGTAATAACTGGCTGAAATCTGCTCTTCTGTTGGAAACAAAGAACATCCTTCACAAAAAAAAAGAGCATTTGTGCAGCTATGTGACGTTCAGTCAGCCTCACTCTAGGCCATTCAGGCCAATGCTAGCATAGGTATATGGCTGACTTTTAAAGGGTGAAAAATGAATAAAGGCACAGAACTCTATTCTCCTAAACAGTAAATCCAAATCGTTCATTTGTGTGTAATGCTCCGGTTTTGGCTGATGACTGGGCGGTCATTCCCCACAATAAGGGCCCTGCTGGGTGGCAAATTGTGCTCCCTTTGCTTCATTGTGTCCCCCACCACAGGTGTGAGGCTGTTCATTGTCAGGGTGGAAAATGGGTCAGGCAGGGATTGAGCCCAATCCATTGGTTCCTTTGAGCTGTTCAGTGGGGAGTCGCCTCTTCAAGTCTTGTTTGTTTTTGTTTCTTCAGGAAGAAAAAACACACACAAGCACATACCAGAACCAACTTATACACACACAAATGGAGATGGCACCTGTACGACACGATTTTTCATGCTCCATAAATTAAGCCTAAGGCTAGTTACTATTCAGCACACCACATGCAAAAAAATATCTACTCACACCTGTTTTTCTTAAACTTCCATGCGAGAAATTGGCACTGCATTAATCAGTCTTTCAGTCAGAACCACTTCAGGGCTGAAACAAGGTCACAACACGGGGCATGGAAAAATGTATTTAACAAGCCCATCAGCATCACATATGCTCTCACCGTGCATTCTATCCCTCCTTATATCTCCAGACCCTACCATGTATCCTGTCTGTTGTCCCCCGATCCTTCTGAATGACCAATCAAGAACGGCCTTGTTTCGATTTAGCTGCAGCCCAACTGAAGGGTTACCGCAAATCATTTGATAAGGACTTCTCAAACATGATCACTTAAGGATGGATCTTTTCATGGTCATACGGTTTCCTTTATGAGATGGAGTCCCCCCAGTAGGGTTAACACTACTGCTTGATTTAAAGACATTAGAAAGTGTTCTAGATGAGATGGAGAAACAATGGGCCTAAAAGCCATTGCAGCCGGGGGGCCGTGGTTAGAAGAAAAAGCTAATGACCCCACCAGGGGCATCTTAAATCAAGAGCTGCTTCTATCTTTAGCTCTTCCTTCATTATCTCCCAAACCACCATTTTTTTTTTCCATAAATCTCCTTCCTGTTCCACCTCGTTGTCACACCCCATTTCACTCTCTCTGTGTGTGTGTGTGTGTGTGTGTGTGTGTGTGTGTGTGTGTGTGTGTGTGTGTGTGTGTGTGTGTGTGTGTGTGTGTGTGTGTGTGTGTGTGTGTGTGTGTGTGTGCACTGTACAAAGTAAGCGTGTACGGGCTCAGGCACAAGTAACACGACAATACAATTCCAAGTCTCACTCACTTGGAATTGTATTCTCTCTCACTCTAGCCTCCCCCCCGCCCCCTCCCTAGTTCTCTCTTCCCCTGTCCGAGGATGATATAGTAGTTGTATCTAGAACGCAGAGGAGCACTGGAAAAGTTGTACTGAAAGAGTGCGTAGAAAAAAAGAAAACTAGGCCAGACATCATCTTGCACAACCTAATTCAGTTCCAAAGTTTTAAGCCTGTACACAGGAGTCCAATGCCACTGAACTGTGCATTGTTCGCCGTTTGTGGAGCAAATGTGTGCCACAGAACTGCCCAGCCTCAGTCAAAGCCCCTACAGACTTATCCAGCACCTGCTAAGACATACCCACCACCTGATAACTCGATCCACCCAAGCAGAGCCCAGTAGTTCTCCAAAATGATGACGCGAAAGAAACGTGCCGGTCGTAAAAGGGAAGTATCGGTGGCTGATCCTCCTTGATCGGTGCATGGTTACTGTGAGGCGGGAGTGCTGTTCGATTGGGTGAACGCACCATGCTTGAGTTAGTGTGCAACCGGAGGCAGGTCACAAGTTATGGTATGGTAAGCAACACATATTGCGTATAGTGAAACTGTTGAAAGGTTGAAAAATAGGCAGGCACACTATTAATTCATTCAATATTTTAATTGGTTAGTGGGTAGAAATGGATCCGAGTTGGTTCCGTGCACCAAAACTAACTTTTTGGTGCACGACCCTATGTGTCTGATCTTGGCTGAATCACTCAAACTATCATGATGAAACAAAGAACCGCATGAGCATGCTTGGTCAGATATATTAAAATATATGTGCAAGTGCACTATATATTTACATATTTTGATTGCCATTGCAGCTTTGCTTTCCTAATGCTGGTCGATGGTGTTCTCTGGGAAGGTCTCTGATTTATTTGGATCACTTTTTTTTGCCATAACATTTGTCCACGTGAAATCCTAATGTTCCCAGACCTAAAGGATCCTGGGGGGCTAACCTCTGCCCATGATTCTCTCCAATCGCTATACCTTTCTAGCCTGGTTCTACCAGACTCTCGTACTTCACTTCATTTCATTTCATTTGTACAGAGAGTCTGGACCTAATCAATTGACAAACGTTAACTCACTTGAAGGCGGGTGTCTGTTGAAGTTGGTTTTGTTCGTCTAATTTAATTTATCAGGGAAAAATTGCACATTGTAAATCAACTACCGACCTACAACAACAACTCAAACTGGCGCACGACTTTATCGTCATTGTTCTCAGACACGCCCTCTGTTCGCTGATTGGGCGCCGCTGTGGCGACGCCAGAAAACCAAATTACATACAGCAGGTCCAGACCTAGTACTGAAGGGAAATTCAAATTGAGCGGAAGTACTTAGGCGGGCGGAGCCAGGCTAATACCTTTCTGCAGTAAAGCGTGTTTCATTTAGGATATTTACCAACTGTTTTTCACAGAAAACCTATTGGGTCTGAATACAGCTCCTCTTCCCAGATTTGCTTTTATTCTGCTCTGTTTGATAATGTGACTCAAATCATTCTATTGAAGATTCATATTGTATTTTATGGAAAGAGATCATTTTTTAATTGAAGTCAAAATACAATAGCCATTTTCCCCTTACAATAGCCAACCTCTCCCAGTGTCCATGTTTTGTTACCCTTAATGATTATTCCTTAATGGTTCCCCAAACCTCTTTACCCCCTTTATTTTCTATCATTAGAAGAGTTTCTGTTTATGGAATTTGGTTTAGGGCACATGTATACCGTTGCTTGTTCAATCCGTCTAATTGATTTTATTTGTGTGCATTAAACCAACAAAAAACCAAGCAACAATTATTTGTGTAGATGAACCGCAGAACAAACATCGTAATAATTGTGATTGGTCACTGCTCTGTTAAAATATCCATAATAACAGTGATGTTCCAAAAGCCTTGCTCCATGAGGCTCATTAAAAAAAAATTGCTACGGATATAACCTGCGGCATGAATAATCTTACAGCTACTGACAAATAAATAATAATTCTATTTTGCAATCATTGTTAAGCTGCAAGCTCCTTCATTCTATCTTAACGGAATACAGGCCGATGTTGAAGGTGCAGTTTGTACTATTTAACGGCCTCTAGCTGAATGGACTAGCAGAAATGGAATGCAATATTCACATTGCTAGGTTTTTAATCACTGTATATACTAAGAATCATGTTTTCGTTACCTTAGATTGAGTCCTTTATATCTGTTCATCTCTACATAGAAATTGGCTCCTATTCAACGGAGGCTGCCGTTTTGCACTGCCATGTTTCTAATGTTTTAAATGTTTTTTTTATCTTACTTGTAAGCTATGATCTATAGTTTTAAAGAGTAAATAACTAAATACATTGTATTAATCTACCAAGGAACCTCATCACTTGACTGTTAGCTTCTCAATGCTCCTCAATGTTTTATTGTGGTCCACTTTGTCCTCGTACCAAAAATGACATCCGTCTCCACCCCCCCCCCCCTTCCTCTTTTCCCAGGCGTGCCCCTCTCCACCCAGTGGGGGCCCCAGGGCTACTTTTATGCCATCCAGATCGCCCAGTACGGCCTCAGCCACTACAGCAAGAACCTGACGGAGCACCCGCCCCGTGTGGAGGTGTACGACACGGCGGAGGACGAGGACGAGCAGCAGCGCCGGGACGGCCGGGCGTCCGCCAGCGCCCCCTGGACTGTGGCCAAGGGCTGCAGCCTGGGCCGCGTGCACGACAAGGCGCGCACTACCGCCGTCAGACAGTTCAGCGCCCCCGGTGAGCCACCTTCCCTTCCACGCGTCTATCTCGTACCTCCTGGCAGGCAGGTGCTCGTCTCTCCTGCAGACTGCACACAGCAGCTGGGGGTGGCTCGGAGGAGCCAACACGCGAACAGAGTCTGACGACCTGCTGCTGAGGCCAGCATATCAGCGTGCTGGTGGAGGGTTTGGGGGGGGGGGGTGTTGTTTATTTTTTATTCCAAGTGTTAACAAAACAACATAAAAAAATTAAATAAAATTGGAACCATATTAAAAGCAGATATTTTGTAACAATTCCAGCCTTTGGTAAGTATCATTATTTAGCTGACAATCTAACTGTATAGATTGGTTCATCTGTGCTAGATTAAATTTATATCATTGTCATACCTCCAATGAGAGCAACTATGGGGTTAGCGGGGTAACATAAACTTGTAATGCAAAATAGGGATTGGCTATGCCCTCGTCTGCACTCGACGGGGAGTGGAACAGACCAGAGACGTTTTTACTCAATTACAAATGTCATGAAAACCTTCTTCCTGGAAGCCTTTGGAAGGCTGCGAAAACCTGGCGCCCATCTGACCAATTCCACTCACCTACCGCGAGACGAGCCAGACACTCATGCAGTATTGAGGACGCTCTGCCCAAGAAACCCCCCCTCTGAAACGAGTCTCTGTTCTTCTCCATCTGCTGCCAACTCTGTTATTTCTGAAACAATGATGTGGAAGAAGTGGAGGGGCCCCGCCTCCACCCCTCACATCCTCTCCTCTCCACTGCGCGTCCATTAGTTTTCATCATGACCCAAATACAATCACATGCAGGCCTTGTGGCTTCTAGCAGCCATGCAGAAATGTGATTATGGCCGCAATTTTATACCGGCTGCTATCGCTTCTGTTCGTATAATTTCAATGTTCCGCCATTGGACGTATCCTTTATCTTTTAGATACATCTCTTTGTGTTTCTGCTCTCGCTCATTGCCGCGTCTCTTCTTTTCAATCTCCGTAGCTCCCTCGCATATGCTTGGTTTTTCAGTTGAGCTCACGCTCAGCTATAATCCACCCGCCAGCCACCCCCTCCCTCCTTTACCCTTCTCCTCCAACCTCCCTCATCCTCTCCGCTTCCTTCATCTTTCTTATTTCTCTTTTTACATTTCTCCACCCTAGACATTTCCCGCCCTCACTCTTCTGGCCGCGTCATCCGTCTATGCCCCGACGCCTCCCCATCGTTATTATCGCCTCACAGATCCCCCCTCCGGCTGTCTTCGTTCCCCTGGCCTCCCCTCGCCTCGCCTGGCCTCCCCTCCTCCATCATGGGCTATCAGTACCAGTACCACCTCCAGCCCAATTCCTTCTCCCATCCGATTCCATCAGATTCAAGTTTTGCACTCATCATCAATTCTGCCTATGGTACTTCAGTCATCAAAAAGCTGCATGCTATTTTTATTTCTTTTTATATTGAGATTATTAATCATTTAAATGTCCTCTCCCATCCTTTTTCCCCCCGTTTCTTCTCTTTTTTTTTTATCGCTGCTGCCATCTCCCTCCCTTATCATAATTTGACATCTATTTTTTTCATGTTTTCTCTCTTGGCCTCTTGAAAAAAGCCCTGAAGTCTCCCAAAATCCACTTTAGAGCACTGTAGTATTCTGCGTTGCCGCTTTCAATTCCTAGATTTTTGGCTCGTACTTTTGTTTGTTGCGTTCTGTGCCTCGTCTTGTCTTTTTATTCTGCAACCACTTTTATGCTTCTAGACTTGCAATGTTCTCTGTCCTGATAGTTAGCATGGCTGTACCAGGTGCTGTACCTTAAGACGGTAGTGAGATACAATAGTTGGTATCCATTATGGCTTCTTTCTCGTTGCAGAGGTTAGACAACGCAACCCCTGCATGAATTAACTCCTTAATGCCACCATCGCATACACGCATTTCCATTTGCATGCCTGCTTGGGAAGTGGGCAAAAAAATGTTGCTCAGCTCACAGGTGCAGAAAACGCACGCAAGCACGCAAACGCACACGCAGATATCTGTCTCATCCCTCATTGCTAAGCATACCGGGCGCCATGTCGGGAAGATGGGATCTGGTCTGCTCCTGGCCCATCCCTTATTGATGTCTGGGTAATCATGGGGCCGCAGTACAAATCCACTTACTCTGTGGATTGCCTTAAGTAATGGATTTATGAGTGCTTTAAAGAGTCGACCAGAGGCCCCTGCCAGGTTGTCCGTCTGCCTCCACCGCTCTTTGCCCTCTTCTACCCTTTTCTCAACTCTATTCTCCAGTGCCCTTTTTAAATGGTTCCCTCCGCCTCCTCTACACCAAAGCAGGCTCATTTGGTTGGCCACTGCTGGCTCCATGGGGACCGCCTGTGGCTCGCAGCGCTGTCTCTCTGCTGCCACCCATCCTCCGCTACTTGTGCTGCTAACTCGCCTCCTTGACTCCCAGGTTCCTCAGGGAGCCCTGATGACTTGATTATAGAGGGCCACGGATCAGTTAAGTGGGGCAGTCAGTTTTTTTCATCCAATGAGTTCAAGAAAAACCCAACTGATCAACTGAATGGCCTAGGGAGGGCTTTTGGCAGAGGTATACAGCAACAAATCAGCAGCAACACACGCATCACAATATGGGTAATAAGGCAAGCGTCTTTAAACAGTAGAAGAAATGCTCAATAGGTCTCCATCGGCAGATACATTTTGTGCTCGCATGTCAGACGATGCCATAGGCGGCCATACCGAGCACATGCATGGTATGGCCGGAGTCACTAGAGCACAAAACAGGATGGCAACATACGGTTGGGCAGGAGCAATGTGTTCTTAATCGTCTGGGGAATGGATGCAGGGATGATGCTAATGGGAGAATTGTTGATGTTATGAGAGCTGCATTCATTTCTACTTTATACCGTCTTGCCAGTTGCTTGTCATTGTCACTTTATCTTCCATATTCTCTTCTGCCCTCTTGCTCGTATTTTTTTTTCTCCCTCTCTCCCCTGCCTCTTCTCTCCTCTGCGAGTCTGGTATCCATCTAATTAAGCCCATTGCACACTGACACTTCTGTATTGTCATCCCAGGAGGGACTTGTCTACCTGTCCGTTTCTCGCTCTCTCAGTCTCTCGCGCTTGCTTGCACACACACACGCACCATATCTCTCTCTCTCTCTCTCCGGTCTTATGCTCGTAGCCACCGTTAGCCAGGCTTCCTTAAAGGAAATCGCACTTGGTGACAAGGTGCGAGAGTTCTGACTGTGTCTTTCCTGAAATGTTCTAGTAAGTTTGCAGTATGTAAGTGATCAGTGTGGATTAAGGTTTGCCTTTCAGAATAGATTTTGATGGCATGAAAATGCATCATCAAGAGATTGCTCATTCTGATAAAAAAGAACAATCTACATTCGCCGTGGAAAGTAACCGGTCTTTACAGAAGTTGGGCTCTTGCATACCAATTGAGCGGAGCTATTTCTGTATGATCTCCTAATCTTAAAAGCAACCTCTTTTGGTCCAAAGAGATCCTAAGGAAAGGTTGTTTTCGTCTTCCTGTTTGTCTCGTAGTTCCACTTCCTTAATGTCCTCTCGCATCCACAGATGCCTCTGAGGGAGTGTCTCTAGCGTTGGGCAACTCCAAGGACTTCATCCTCAGCCTGGACCTCAAGTTCACCTCCAACGGAAGCTTCTCCGTGGTGCTGGAGACCACCGAGAAGGGCCCCCCCTTCGTCATCCACTACGTCACCAACACGCAGCTCATTGCCTTCAAGGACCGCGACATCACCTACGATATCGGGGGGCGCAGCACCTGGTCCACGCTGACCCGGGACCTGGTCACAGACCTCCGGAAGGGAGTAGGGCTGTCCAACACCAAGGTCGTCAAGGCCACTAAGGTACCGTCCAACCTGAGGGCTTTGGTTTTCTGCTTTGGTTCTGGCCAAGTTGTTCAATGGAGTTATTTCAATTCAAGTTCGGTGCACCAGTATAATTCTTAAGCTTAAATGTTGTCATTCAGAAGATGCTTCTATTTTTATTTTTTCTATCCTAAGTGTCTCTGTAGGCGGAATGCTCAAAGCCTACAATTAAAATATGCAAGTGTTGCACGAGTTTAGAAATAAGGTGAAAGAAGGCAAACTGAATAATGAGCAGAGCAGCTAAACATAAAGTGCCAGTCAAGCGCCAGGCGCCATTTTATCCCCCTGCTTTAGCGGCTGCTTGGGTCAGCAGAGGCTCGGCAAGCATCATGTTCAGATGTCCTTGAGCTGAGGCACTGAGTCCCAGACGTACACCGTTAACGGATTCCAGCGTATCTTTGTCCATGTCCTCCCAATCCGCGTCCCCCGTCCCCACTCAGATCATGCCAAGGCGCGTGGTGCGCCTGGTGCTCCATGGGCGTGGCTTCGTCGACAACGTCACCATCTCCACCACCGCCCACACGGCCGCCTTTTTCGCCGCCAGCAATTGGCTGGTGCGCAACCAGGACGAGCGCGGCGGCTGGCCCATCATGGTGACGCGCAAGCTGGGCGAGGGCTTCCGCCCGCTGGAGCCCGGCTGGTACTCGGCCATGGCGCAGGGACAGGCCATGTCCACCCTGGTGCGGGCCTACCTGCTGACCCGGGACCAGGCCTACATGGCGGCCGCCCTGAGGGCCACGGGGCCCTACAAGACGGCGTCGGCGCAGCACGGCGTCAAGGCGGTGTTCATGAACAAGTACGACTGGTACGAGGAGTACCCCACCACGCCCAGCTCCTTTGTGCTCAACGGCTTCATCTTCTCCCTGCTGGGCCTCTACGACCTGTCGGAGACGGCGGACGAGAAGCAAGGCCGGGAGGCGGGCCTGCTGTTCAGCCGCGGCATGGAGTCCCTGAAGGCCATGCTGCCGCTGTATGACACGGGCTCGGGCAGCATCTACGACCTGCGGCACTTCATCCTGGGCACGGCGCCCAACCTGGCGCGCTGGGACTACCACACCACACACATCAACCAGCTGCAACTGCTGGCGTCTATAGACAACGCTGCCATCTTTAAGGACGTGGTGAAGCGCTGGAAGAGCTACCTGAAGGGGGGCCGAGCCAAGCACAATTAGCCGGGACTATTCATGACATTGATACGCATTACGTGAGGAGTAGCTCTGTGTGGGTCGAGTGAGTTGGTAGGTGTGTGTTTGCGTGTGTGTGTGTGTGTGTGCTCGCGAGTGTTTGCGTGTGGATGTTTTGGTAAAGGCGAAATTAGCTCAGGGGGGCTTGTTAAATGGAAGCCCTCACATTTCTGATGAGCTCTTTTGCAGACTTTGTTTTTATATTTAGTGCAACATAAATGTAGCTCTCATCTCTCTTCAACTAATGTTTGGATTAATGTACAGGCCTAGTTTCTGAGTGCTTGTTTGTCTACGGTGTGTGCAGGCGGTTGAGTGTACGTGTGTTTGATCTGAAAGCAACAATTTGTGATGCTAAAGAAAAAGTAAAATAGTTTTCTCGTTTGTAAATTTATTCACCCATCATTCTTTCATGTCACCCATCATTATTTCATATCACCATTGCAGGTCTCCTTTTTAGTTTTTGTTGACTTCATACCAGATTTGCATAGTTTATAGAAAGCTTTCATCTTCAATAATTTATATATTTGGGGGCGATACTTGGCATAAGAAGAGGTTTAATCAAATCCATATTCAGTGTTTATTAAGTTGGGTTATTGTTCAATTGTTTCTGTTTCTTTCTCCACACTAGAAGATGGTTTACTTGAACTCGAGAACACACAGGGAACTTGACATGATATTGGAGGGTTTTAAGTAAAGGAGCTTTTTTCCGGAGGCACTCACTGGAAATAAAATGGGTGATCTCCTGAACAAGCTGTCTAATGGTGCTTCTCAGACCAATATATTGCCATTGAAATCTGGAGGGAAAACTTTGCTCCTTAAATAAAATGGTCTTCCCTTCTGTGGTCGGCACATTCTTGTGCATTGTTCATGTGATGAACAATGCTGGGAGAATCTTTCGTTCAGATTCTCCCAACTGTTAATGACTCGAATGCATTGAAGTATAAATAGGACAACGTTTCAAAGCGAACCCTGCCTTGTAATCCTCCAGTTAACACACTTCCATCCACCGTGCGTTCAGCTGTGTCAGGTCATTTTCCAATCTGCCCACCCCTGTTTTGATTCGAGTGCTTGCCTACTAGCGCTCCCTTGGCTCCCCTACTCACCTGACCGCAATCGCCCGCCCGTAGTTGAGCTCATGTTGATTGCTCTGAGAGTGGAAAGGCCCGACTTTCCGCTGGGGCTGCAGAAGCCAGCGGGCAGCCCCCGCTCTTGTCCCTCCCACTAATGCCCGACCGCAACATAAGTGAACCCGTTATCGCTCCCCGGTGGTATGCGGCGTCCCTCTTTGCACGGCTGAGGCAATCAGGTGCTAGCATGCGATTGGTCAGTCTGCTTTAAAAGGAAGGCAGCAGTCAAGCTGCTTGCCAGCTTGGCTCAAGTCATATATGCATTTCTTTGATTACAAATTTGTATGTAGGCAGTTTTGGATCATTGGTAGCATTGGAGGTGTTCACTTATGTAGATTTAATGTAGATTTTAATATGATCAACTGTGCCTCCTGATCTCAGTTCATTGTTTACTAAAGAATTCCCGATAATTCCAAAAAATATAAAGATGGGTCTTTCTTTCACCCCCATACCACTCTCCCCAGACAGCCGTCCCTGTCACTCGTCCCTGTCTTTACACCCTGGCTGTTTGCAGGAGTGATCGACAGGTGAATGCAGGGGTATGCTTGGCTGCACACACATACACATACATACGCATAAATACACACACCATATCCAGTCAGCGACGGGATGCACCTCCCTCCAAAAAACTAGGCCAAACTGCCAACTGGCCGAATATGCAACGATTCTGGTTTCCATGGTCATTTCATTTTAGAGTTTGGCGAGTTTTTTTTTTTTTTTTTTTTTTTGCATTTCACGGCGAGGTACAATGCATGGTGTAAACTATCATGAGCCTCAAATAATCTTAACGCAAAAAAAAAGTTTTGAAGGGGAAGAGCTGTGACTCAAACTCCTAAACTTGGAGCATATTTTTGACCTCTGCTGCCTCTGCCTTCATCTTCTTGCTATCTGATATAAATCCTTTTACGTATAAGCACGCCTTTAGACTGCTAATGACTGAAGTTGACATTCAGCCGCAAAGGTTATAGTTGGAAACTATGAAAATGTTATCCTGGAAATGAGCCTGCAAAAAGGATCACGTAATCCGCATGTGGGTTTTGTCTTCTGTCTGGTTCATTTTATCCTGGTTGGCATCCTCAAACAATAGCCTGCCTCTTTGGAAGCCATTTTGACAGGATACTGAACAGAAATGGTTATTTAAAAAAATTACAAATTTGGAAAGGTTTCGACATGGGTGTGAATCCTGATTTTGTGTTCAAAACCAAAGCATTTTTTTTATTTAAGTTGACTGTATAATTTCTGTTAAAACCTATTAGCGTTTGAACTCTTGAAAAATGCTGTAGAATGCTGACATTAAAATGTCTTTTAAATGTGTCTAAGAGGGGATGTGTGCAAAACATGTTTAGAGCATCAAATAGCCTCAATTTTCAGTGGTAGATGAATGGTATAATACATTTGCAGAAATGTATAACCTTTCGCTTGACATTCAACAGCACAACTATGTATTGTCTCATCAAGTTAGTTAGCATTATTATTTCTATTCTAGCATTTTCTTCCTTTCAGGAAACCATATACAAACCATTATTTGTTTAAAATAATGTGTTATTTGTTTTTGTTTAGAAAGCTGCTATTTTCACAAACTATCCAGTCCTATCCTTATATATCTATTATTCCTGCTCCCGAAAAAAGACTCACGGGCATACGACAAGATGTGGTCGTGTGATTTATGCAATAAAATGTTTGCCGGGGGTCGTTGCACCACGGGGTGCCCTAGAGAGAGAAAGAGAGAGGGAGAGCGGTTGTACAGAGCTGTCTATCTAAGCACAATGTGCACATGCTACCATTTTTGTATTCAAAGGTAAAAGATGTGTTTATAGAACTATTTGTGCTTTAATGAAAAATGCCTTTTGACGTTAATAAAAGCATTTTCTTATGAGTATTTATCCGTTTTCGTTTGATCCTTCATGTTTATCTGTCGCCGACCCACCCGTATGTGAACCTTACAATGGGTTTTTGCATCCCTGCTCGAGACTCTTTGAAACGGGGTGCCATCGCCACGGTGGCTAAGATGGCAAGTACTTACATCAACAAACAAGTCAACAACACAATAAGGCAAGAACTATTGATGGTGGTCCTCTAATATTATGGTTGGAGCTCAACTGATCTAGCTTTGGTAACCTGGCTACTGTAGTATACTCACTGCCTAACTGAGTATTGTGTGCATGTAGACCTAATCTGAAGCGATTCTGGTATGGTGTTTCCATGGTTTCTGCCATGGGTGCGCCACCTAAAATTCCGAGGTTCTACACATGAGACTTATTGGTAACCTTAAAGGGCCCTGAGGGGTGAGTATGCTGTGTGTGACCTGAATAATTATCCTCCTCCTTCCTCTTATAAGTAACGTGGGACTGATTAAAAAGTAAAAAAGATGGTTGCTATTAAAGCTTGAGACATATTGCACTAATGTATTGCATCACAAATTGCCACACGTATCTCCAATATAGAGATGCTCTTCTTTCCACTTATTTATTTATTTGGCACATTAACAATACACAAGACTTCTTGGTATTTGGTCTTGGTATTTTGAAATTGTTCAGAAAATCCAAAATGTGTTTGAACCTGCGAACCCTCGAGACGCTGACATTGTACATTCTCCTCAGGTAACCCTTATGTCCTCTCTCTGTGTTTCTGCCTCATGATGTTACGTTCCCTCTTTACTTCAGAATTGTCTCTGGTTGCCGTAATTATCTCTAGACCTTAGACACTCTTACTTTTAAGAACAGCCTCCCACTATACGCGCACACACGTTCGTCACTGTCTACCTTCAGATGCTTTGAGGCATATTGTGATAACGGAGGGATTGTAGGTAGGACTCGTACATACTCCCCCCCCCCCCCCCCCCCCTGATCAAATGAGCCAACTGTTGAACACTTATTGAATATTTTTGCTGTGTGCCTTCTTAATAGTGGAGGAGGGAAGATGTGCATGAGTGATGAATAAAGCATGCCGTGCTTGATCCCTATATAACCTTTACACAGGGACAGAGAGACAAGACAGACAGACGGAGAGGTATCCCTCCCTCACTGTCCTTAAGAAGATTGCGTTTTGTTGATCTGTCAAAACTGCTATTTCTGCACCTCCTATCTACCAACCCCCCCCCCCCCCCCCCCCCATCTCCATCTCCTTTCCCTACGGCGTACGCCTTCTGGTTCTGAATGTACTGTGTCGTTACTAGTATCGGCTCGGTTGGCTCAGCTCTTTCCAACCCTGTTGTTTTCTCCTTGTCAGCCAGCCCATCCTCACCTTGTCGTCTGGGAACACACCGTCTCTCACTGTTTGCCTGGGTCCTGCACCATCAGTCCCACCAAACTACACCTTATTATTAGTATTAGAGTGGAACGTAGTCACATTCACCATCTGCTTCCCACATTGAAATCAGAAGAATTCTTTGGTTGTTTTTTTAATTCAGACGATTGTTCTTCAGCTGTCGGCAATCTGATCTCAATGTTCTTGCTAAAAATTATAATCCATGCATTATTGATAATATGAATAGTTCTTATCATTATTGTTCTAATTATTAGTAAGCGAATAATAATAACGATAATATGATAAAGGGAATGACGATGGCTGTAAAGGCAAGTCACAGGACATGGAAATAAGAAAATCGGATCCACCATCTACCTCTCAGTTGGAGGAAAAAGAAGAAGGAAAAGTGCATTTGGTCGTTGCAGGGGTGGGAGTAATGGGCGGAAAGGGCACTGTGGAGTTTTAACAACCATTAATTATGAATTAGAGAGGGAAGAATCTGGCCAAGCTGACTGCCGCCGGGCCACATATAGAGCTCCGGGGCCAAGGCACTGGAGGGTGTGGGGGGTGGGCGGGTCACCCATCTGTCCCCCCGGCCCACCACCGTCCCCATCACTTGAGGGCTCGGCCCCCCGTGGACGAGAGGCAAATGTTTGATCTGATAACTGGTCCATGCAATGCGTTGCAATTATTACATTCTATACTGTCCTCCTTACTTTCAAACTCTTTTTTTTTATCTTTTCCTTTTCTTCTTTCCACCCATGAGGTTTCTTGAGAACGAGTTTGCGTCAGCAAGGGTATCATTGCAATGAATTCTTAATGGGGGAGGTTACTAAGTAGTTGTGTTGTATAGTGCTGCAATCAGGGGTTTGCTATATAAGAGGCTGCTTTGCTGAGTGAGTGTGCGTATTTTTGTGTTTGTGAGAGAGCCTGTGTGTTTATGTTGGTGTGTGTAGAATCTGACCTTTAAACACCCTTGTTTAACAGTTTTGTGAAATCTCTCCAATTAAAAGTGCTATTCTTTAAGGCTCCTACTTATTCTTCAGTTGTGGACCTGAATTACCCATATTTTTTTCATAGAAAGAAGATAAATGACAAAGAATCAACGAAAAAAAAGATTGAGCGTTTTGTGTAATAGTTCTCTTTGTAGACTAACATAAATTACATTCTATTTTTTAAATAGTTCATATAAAGATATATTTTATTTGCTCTATTCATATATCATTTAGATGCTTTCGGTTGTCGATAAGCACAGTTTTATGTTAAAACCTCCCGGCTATGACTTTGGAAACACTGCCCTCTTCTGGTAAAAATGTTTTATTACTGTACATTGAACACTACTAGCACGGCAGTGCTCTATCAAAGCACACTACTTTATCAGAACCAGTGCCTAAAGTATCAGAATAAAGGGGATATTTAGAAACTGATGCCTAATTTAGGGTGACCAGATTATTGTTTCTGATATAAAAAAGGGGACATATTGACTATTCTCATCATGGTAAATGTTTATTAATGTATAATTATTGGGCAATAGCCTAGATGCCCTATGGTTGACTACGATGTGATTTAGGCTTTGATAAACCAGCCCAAAAATATCCAAAGTAGCTACTCTTATATGGAATATTTCTATATTGTAATGATAGTCAATTGTTTATAATTGCCCATTCCTGCTTAGAAAGTCGATAGATACATCGCCGCTTAGTGAGGTCACGTCACAGCCTCTCAGATAGACTTGAGACGTCTATCTTCCAACTGTATCAAAATGTATATTCATGAGAAACAAGAAAAAAATACCATTAATAGCCTATATATTTTTATCCTTTTTGAGAAACAGGGACGTCTGGACACCCTAACCTTATATGCATATCATATTTTCTCCTTATTGGATGAGTATATGGGAGTCTGTCAGTCACAAATTGTCTCTATTTAGTGAAAATAAGCCCTAATTCCCTGTCGCGTATGTCCTCAAGTTCTGATCATATCTGAAGAATTCAATGATTCACATCGGCAGTTGTTCTTTAACATATCTAACGTTGACACAAAAAAGTGAATGCCAACATTTTCTGCGCCGGAGCATATCCAAAAAGTATCCACTTAAAATATCACCCAACTTTGTCTAAGATTGCTATCAACTCTCTCGTGAAAGGCACAACCGCCCATCTGAACCATTGTTTACACATGGTCATCTCAGGTAGCACTAAGTCTATCATGTGATTGTCATAACTTACCTATTAACCATTGAAAGTGACTCGTGACTTCTGCACAAACAAGCACTAAAGCGTCTTGGACCAAACAGTTCTCCCCTGGCTGGTCCTCTTAACCCCGTAAACCAGCGTGTTGTCATGGTAACAGCGGTATGCTTATTCCTCTGGGGTCGCAATTATACACCTTGCAGCACTTGCTGCTCTGGGATTTGTCGTAAGAAAAAATAAACATGCTTCTATCTTTGCCCTCTCTATCATTGAGGCTGGCAACATGCCAAAACCTTTTAAAATTATACCAGACTACTTTGACTCACGGAAACTCTATTGACATGTTGTTTGTTATGTATTCCATATTTACATTGAACTGATGGTTACTAAAATTGCAAACCTTTTTTGTGAAGAACACATACCTAAGTGCCTTATTGACGTTTATTTTGGCTTGGTTTCAGATTGTGTTTTCCAATGAACAGAAGTATGTACATATCTCTCATCAAATGTCTGTGTGTCTGTTGTTTTACCTACCCCCTGCACACTCATTTCGTGCTTGCATTATACCTGTAAACAACGGCGAGAAGAACAAGCTATTTGATACGGACGTCCCCTGCTAAAGTGATCTCATTACTCGCCAAATAAACCCCTCTGGATTCTTTGCCATGGTGAGTCCATGAATTGACAAACTAATGAATTGAGGTGTCTTGGGTGTTGTCTACCTGTAGACATCATTGAGTGGCATAACCCCCTAATGACATCTTAACTACCGTTGCCTTGGAAAAGTTTCCCCTAAATGACAAAAACTCTGTGCTTATACACTATGTCATGTCATACAACATATCAAACGCCCAAAACTTTGTGCACCATATTTGAATATGACATGCTCACTGTATTTATCCTCCCTGCTGCAGGTGGGTGCCACATGCCACCTAGGTGGTTTTATTCAGTCTCCTCTGATGACCAGATCACTGGGTGATGATGTTTAAACTGGTTTATTGCAGAGTTGGTTGAATTCTAACAGTAAGAGCAGAGTGTTCAGTACTGGCATCTCAGAGCTCAGAGTGTATGTGAAGGTGATGGCTGGTTTAAACTCTTCATGCCGAAATGATCCGTATCCGGGCAGAACCCCTCCTACATTTCTGAAATAGAAATAGAAAAAAAACAACTCTAAATAGAGTAAAAGTGCCAAACAGGGAAAGGAGACACATAGAGGACAGAGAGATCTTCCACTTATGCTGTATGTTCTAGCCTTATTCACTCTAACCAATTACCACAATGGTTAACTTTAAGAGGTTAACCTGTGAGTAATGATGCACGCAATGCACCACATGTATGCAGCCTTACCCAGTCCCAGTTTCTGATCTGTCTGACTTGGGCCAGGAGGACTACTTAAACCAACAATCTCAGGACTCCAAATAAATATTGGCTAACACTTGAAGCTTGTAATTCACAAATAGAGGCTTCTTAAACCACCACACACACTCAACATACTTATTCTGGGAGTATGTTGTCAAATCTGAGAATGTGAGAGACAACAAAACGATAAATTAAGATACATTTAACTGACCCTAACCCTAACCCTTACCCCAACCCTTTGCTGACACATCACACACACTACCCAATTTAATTAAAGTCAGAGTCATATTATGGTATTTTCCCAACAAGAAAACATAGTATATGAGTTCCAGAAAACATGTTTTTGAAGCTGTTTGCTGGAAATAGCTTTTAGGAAAACAAATCTCGCTAATTCCCCTCTGTTTCAGTCCCTTCAGAATGCACTGTTTCTGGTGTCTGTAGCTTTAATGCAAATGTGCTGCAAACCATTGACCAATGAGCTGTCAGAGTGAACCACAGCATGGAGGAGAACTATCTATATAGCTATCTATATAATATAATATAATATAATATAATATAATATAATATAATATAATATAATATAATATTATATTATATTATATAATAATAATATTATATAATATACAGGTATTTATATTATATTATATCTAATATCACGGCCGAAAGCTATGTGTGTGGCAGTTCAGCTCCCTGAGTATACCCGCCGGAGCTGCCGCAGTCCGGCGGGGGGAGCTCGGCGGCAGTCCGGCAGCTCAGCTCCGGGAGTACAATCCCTTTCTCCTCCATGTCTCCTCCGCCGGAGCTCCGCGGCAGTCCGGCACCTCCGGCGGAGAAAGAGATTGTACTCCCCGAGCTGAGCTGCCGAGCTCCCCCCGCCGGAGGTGCTCGTCCGCTGGTCCACAAAATCCGAGCTATGCTCTGATGGGAGGGGGGGGGGGGAATTGGGGAATATTCAAATGTGCCCCCTTCCTACGTAGGAAGGGGGGCCGAAACTGACTTGCTCGTGTGGTAACATTAGGCGGGGTATTTTCAGAAATGCATATCTCACTCAAAAAATTATGTACAGACTTTTTTCAAAGTTTGTATGCGTGTGGGAGCACCATAGACCCAAAATAACAACCCAAATCCCAGAAAAAAGGGTTATTTTCATAATATTTCCCCTTTAAACAACAACCCAGTCCTGGTTGTCACATCGTGAGCTTTTTTGTCAGATTTGCATGGCTTCTTTCATGATTACTTGAGGATATTTTGGCACGACATTAAGTCAGCATTGCTCCCAAACGGCTATCGTCCCACTTGACAATCACTTGCCTGCGTTTTTGTTGCAATTATTTTTTTTTTGTGTGCGAATTTACTAAAGAGCGTGTGCGATTTCCTTAAAGCGAGCGTGCACTTTACTAGGGATCCACCTTCAAAATGATTGTGTCACATAGACTGAGATGATAAATGAATGGTGCCAGGTGAATTTGAATTTGCATTGGCATCTAGCTGCTAGTGGAATAAGTAAATGATTACTTTACCATACAGTTGAACTATAATCAACCATAACCTTTGGCACTCAAATCAAAGCAACTTTAAAATTTGGTTACAAATTTACCATTTGCAGTAATTATAGTAACCAATTATTATGTAAATCATAACACTGGACAACGGAGCCTCAGTTGTAGGTAGTAGGTGAAACCGGTTTGATTCCTTTGTTTGAAGATTTGAAGACAATGACCTATGGCGGTACTTGTTGTTCAGTTCACTTGTGGTGAAACTCAAACCCTAAGCTCCGCTTCCCATTCATCCCTTAGCCTCTTTGGCTGGACCTTTGAAAGAACGCCCTGCTGGGCCCTTGTACAACAATATGGAGGGGAGCACCTCAACAGCAGAGGGACATGGGAGATGCAATTGTTTGAAAGCTGTCCACTGCTTTTCAACAACCCTCTTTTTGTGAATTTCAAGCTTCAAGTATTAGCTAATATTTAGTTGGAGTCCTGAGATTGTTTGTGTGTGTTCATGCTATTGTCGTATTGTTGTGACGAGGGCGACATACTTGACATACTAGGCTGTCACCTCACTCATCTTATTAGGGAATTAGGGAACCCTAAAACCAAAGGCACAACACACAATTATATTTTTTGCAAGAGATTTCAAAGGCGGTCCTACTTATTTTTAACATCTTGAAATGTTTTATCAACGTGTTTAGCAGAAAATGTGAAATGGATAGAATAAAGAATAAGAACACAAACCATAATAGAGCAGAGGACCGGTATAACGTGAGAAGTGGAGCAAAGGGAGGAGAACCATTATGCTATAAAGAGTGAGAGAGAAAGAGTGGGCGTGGTCGAGCCAGACGTGAAGTTCCAGATAGGTGAGCAGGTAGTAGGTGTGGAAGGGGGCAGAGCTACCTGAGCAGCATGGCAACAACAAACAGTATAGTCTGGTTCTCCTTCCCTCCTGCCTCCTTTCTCCTCAGACCTCACTCAGCCGGCTCTGTGCAACAATGCTCAGCCTGTTCAGACTACCTCGAAGTTTAACTATCAACCAGGTGCCCAAAGTAAGTTGCTGTTTCTATTTCTCAGAGCTTTTCTATCATTGTGCTTCCCCGGATTGGGGTAAATGAGTGAGCAACCAATATTCTGTTTTAACATTGTTAACTTATTTGCTAAATATAATTAATACATAGTACAGAGCACAACAGTGTGGTTCCGTAAGTAAAAATACAATACATTTTCTCCATAAAGGTTTTGATTAAAAGACATTATGTCGTAACCATCCAAAGTATACTTACGTGCCGTTATATTGTGAAACCATGGTATACGCTCCTGTAGAAGCCATAAGTTGAAGAAGTTAACTTTTAGTTTTTAGGAAATCACGTCTTATTCTCAATGTCATTTAAAAGCACAACCCATAACCCATAAAAGTGTAACATGACATCTTTGATTGTTTATTTTGATTGGAAAGTCAAGTCATTAATGACCCCTGCTGCTGGAAAGTTACCACAGCAACCATGATTTCCCCAAGAATAATGGAAGTTTAGAGAGTTGTTGTAAATACTGTAAAAAAAATACTGTAAAAGAAAGCTCTACATGTTGAAAAATATGTTGATATAAAATCGATGAAAAATATTTGAAATAACACTAGCAGTGCTATTTAGTCATTTGGGTAGTATAAAAGCTAGAAATAAATAATGTTGAATGAAAATGTAACTGGAATACTGTTGCGCTCTCTAGAGCACATCAGTAACCGCCCCCTTTTTGAACAGCTCTGGTTCCAAAAGTAATTTTTCCCATTAATTTTCTCCATTGATTTTTCGTTAAATCTTTATACAAAGAGTTTAAAGCCTGGAACCAAGCCAATCATTCGGTAATAACGAGTGAAGGAACTACTCAAGGAACAAAACATTTTTTTGCATTGTTTCCAAGCCAATAGTTAAGCGTGTTTCTTGCATCTTATAACCTTTGTCATTATTATATTGTTTAAATTGTTAATAAAAGGTGCATAATATATTGTGTGTGTGTGTATGTATAGTGTTTCATATACTGTATATACGGTAATGTTGGCGGCATGGTACGTTCCTTTGTTCTTGACTGCAATCATCTCTTGAACGTGAATCAAAGTCAGTTCGACCAATTCCTAAAGAGTGACTGTAATACTTGTGAATTCAGTCTTGCATTCCAGTAACGTATTAATTCATTAAATATTCCTGGTTTTAACACTACCCAAATTATTAAATAGCACTGCTAGTGCTACTTGAAACCATACTGTTGTGCTCTATAGTTAACCCTAATGTGCAGTGTGTAGGATTGAGTGTTATCTAGCATTGAGGTTGAACATTGCAACATTCTTATTTTCATGGGGTTATACACTAATTAAATCATATTTATGAATATTATATGCCCTTTCTCCCAAATTGGTTCCGCTAGATGCTGCTAAATTCTACACACTGCACCTTAACTAAAGGTTAACTAAAGTAAAAGCATCCACCCCAAAAGCATTACAAATGTAGTGCTTTTCTGTAAGCCAGGCAGAGCAGTGATCCACACTGAACCGTGTGTTTGGTCTCCACAGGTATTCCATGAAGACAGCATCATCTCCGGCTACCGCCACCCCTGTAGCTCAGCCACCGACTGCGTCCTCAGCCTCTTCCAGCTGACCAATGAGACGCTCAACATCTGGACCCACTTTCTGCCCACCTGGTACCATAACAAAAACCCATACCTGCTTCTTAGTGTAGTCAATTTGTTAGAAATGCCATATTAGTGTGGGAAATACGCGGTGAGAATATCTGTCCTTGTTGAAAGAATGTGTGTCTTTATATGTATGACACCATTAAGACCAGCTCATTTCTGACCATTCATGGCATCCCCTTCCCTGGTTGGAATAGACTGGTAAATGGACTGCATTTATATAGCGCTTTTTTGTAACCACAGGCCAACCATAAGTGCTTTACAATATTGCCTGACGTTCACACACCGACGGCTGCGACGGCTGCGTCAGCCGTGCAAGCTGGCCGGGAACAGTTAGTTAGGGTTAGAGGGATCTCGACGCTCAGCTAGGAGTTGCTAGGAATCGAACAAGCAACCTTGCGGTTACCAGCCAACCGCCCTTCCTCCGAGCTACATGCCACCCTGGTTGATTCTGGGCATCTCCATTTAACTTTCCACCACATTTGTACACACAGCGGTAATGATCACATCAATGGCTGGGTGATGGTGTACTTTTATGGGTTGATTTTCTAAACATTGCTCTCTCTTTTCTGCTCTCCCTCTTTACAACTCTCAATGCCTTCCTTAAGCACCTTCACAATATTAGAATGAAAAAAATCTATAAAAAATAAATAATATTAATGTTATATCATTTAATCCAGTTACAGAAATAAACCCGGCCTAGACAAATTGCTAGCTCACTGTTGCAAGTGGTCAATGATGCTTAACCTTTCTGTAAAGAAATACCACATTTTGCCCA
Organism: Gadus macrocephalus; assembly: GCF_031168955.1. NCBI lineage: Eukaryota > Metazoa > Chordata > Actinopteri > Gadiformes > Gadidae > Gadus > Gadus macrocephalus. Next base: position 15,469,657 of record NC_082395.1, read on the forward strand.
AGTGCTGCCAAGTGGTCGCAACTGCTGCTTTAAATGTCTTTCATTGGTATTGACTTTGTATTGTATGAACAATGGAAGGTTTGTCATTGATCACCTCTACGATGTAGACTACATAGTACTGCAGTGGTTTATAATGTGTAGCACCAAATCTTCCAACAACAAGGAACACAATGTATCTCTCATTGCTGTCAGATGCGTTTGAGATGTTGTCATGGGAACAGTGGCTTAGGGTAGATCCTTCCATCTCTACCAAAAAACTACAAAATGCTGATTCAAAACAAATATGAACTCTAATTCCAAATGGTATTACCCATTTGACCTATGAGCACAATGGAAAACCAAAAGAAAGCGGTTTAGCCTGTATTGTACTTGGACGACTCTGTGTAGATAATCATCCGTAAAAGTAATAATAGAAGGATACAACTTCACCACTGGTACTCAGGAGTGAAGTACCACTGTCTAGAGAAGACGGGTGGACACATATTCTGCCAGTTTAAACAAACAGGAATCAAATAACCCAAGTCAATAGAGAATGGAAAAGGCCCAACAGGTTCCACAGATTCCACCTCAGTATCCCAGAAGATGAGTCAGAGACAGGCTGAATGAGCTGCAATCTGCCACACAAACTGGTCCGGTTTCTTTAAACTTTTGTGAAAACCAATGACAATTAAATATTCCCGTAGTTTGTGTGTCTGTAAGCTTGTTAACAACAGGGAATGTGACTGGTGGTGTTTGTCTTGGAAAGGCCTGAGGATTAAGCTCCATCACTAAGGAAATGTCTCCCACAAGCCACGTTGTACATCCTCTCTGTGGGCTACAGAGTGCTGCTTCCAATCGGCTGTGTCCATGGAGAGATGCTGGGTGCACGTGGGTGTGTGTGTGTGCGTGTGTGTGTGCGTGCGTGCGTGCGTGTGTGTGTTGATGAAGAGTAATGTTGTGTTGATGCCTCTGGTATCATGGTTTGGGGGCTAGCACTCTGGAGGTGGTTCATGAAGCATCTGCCGGATCCAGGTCAAGATTCTGTATGTAGGTATAAATGAAATAACATCAGTGTGTGTGTGTGTGTGTGTGTGTGTGTGTGTGTGTGTGTGTGTGTGTGTGTGTGTGTGTGTGTGTGTGTGTGTGTGTGTGTGTGTGTGTGTGTGTGTGTGTGTTTGTGTTTCGGCGTGTGTGTTTACACGCAATTGTGTACACAAGGGTTAGTACTGTGGGCATTTTGAGAAGGAAAGAACCAGTGTGAGTGTGTTAGTGTCATCGGTAGAGTGGGGCTATTGGCCTCCGGCCCATCATCTCATCGTGCTCTGATGACACAACAAGCGCTCAGTGCACCGATGGGGAAACACACAAATACCACAGATTTGTTAACGAGGTGCTCTGAAAAGTGATGACAATGACAATTACAACATGATAAATAAGGCCAACCCAGGCTTTCAAAATCGAAAGCCGTCTCTATTGTACTCTTGGCTGTTGGTTGAGTGACAGTTAGGCTTGCATTGCGAGGTAGTCTTCTTGAATTATTTATTATTATTTCTCCTTATAATTATTTAATTATAAGGAGAGTGGTGTTCTCTGCAGTGCACCTACACATCTTGGCGAATGATCATTTAGAACTCATACCCTTTATAATCGATTTCATGCATATTTCTCTCTTTCACTATAGTTGCCTGAGGAAAAAAGTATCTCCTCCATCATATTGCCTAACAACCTATAAGCAAACAAGAAATCAAAATAATAAAAAATTATCTGTTTAAAGAACATACTTAATTGTAGATATGACTGTTGTCTTCTAAATTTTTCAGGGTATAAAGCAAAAATGCAGGAAATGAATGCATGTAAATGTTACAGAGCTACCCTTATTTTCCTGTGCCATAATTGCCACGGTGTGTGTGCGTGTGTATGTGCGCGTGCATGTGGCATCATAGAACAATAACAAATATTGCCATCCCCCCCTCTTGCCTATAGAAGATCCCTGCTCCCCTGGGTTCCATGCAACGCTCCAGCTGACCTCTGACCTCTGTGCCTCTGTGCAGGTACTTCCTGTACAAGCTGGTGATGGTGGTGCTGATGAACACGGCGTGGCATGATTCCTTCTCCTGGCCCCTGCTGGTATTCCTGGCGTCATGCTGCACGTACCCACTGGCCTCCAGCTGTGCCCACACCTTCAGCACCATGTCAGCCCGGGCGCGGCACATCTGCTTCTTCTTCGACTACGGCGCCCTCAGCCTATACAGCCTGGGTGAGCCTGGGTGGTGCGAGGGAATCCAGATAGAATACATGCATACTAGAGAAGATATCTATATCAATACAGCAAGTTATTTAATCTATCCTCATACAGTATTATGATAGATGTGTGTTGATCGCTGATGCTTAGTCCTCCACACACAAAGTTCAAGCGAAACTTTCTCGCAACCTTGTCTTCACATCGGAGGCGGAGATGCAATAAATATAAATATACATTTAATATACATTACCTCTGCAATGCGCATTAGCTTTGCCTGCAGTGTGGAAGCGCTCATGGTTAACATGGGAGTGGAGTGGAAGCGTATGTGTTTTTTGCATGTGTTTTAGGATTACGCTTTTTTTTGGTGTGTTTTGGCACACCAAAAAGTTTAGACTCATATTTGTAGAAAGTGTTTAACCAGCAACTTAACACTAGCTTCCATGATACACCTCACCATTTGCATAACAGAAGCTTCAGATTACTTTTATCATCTTCTTATACCTTCTCTCCGTGTGCTTGTTTCCGTTTTTTTGAGTATTAATAAAATGACAAATAGGATTCAGTGTTTTGCTCAGGGATTGATATAGCAACCTTCTGTTTACAAGTCATCCCGCTGTACCTTCTGAGCCAAGCCAACCCTTGGTTGCACATTTGGTTGCATGCAATCTTGTGGTCAGCCATATACAGAAGGTATATAATAAATTATGATTCAATAAAATGTACCATGTGGTTACATAATATACTTATATGGTATATATAATCTGTTCATAGCGTAGTATATATATAGTCAAGCAACCAGACTTATCAATAAATAGATGGCATCAATATATGGCCAGTTAAGCCCTTTGAGACTGTGCCTCTGATTAAGGGCTATATAACATTATACATATTCTGAGAGGCTTTTACATTACAAAAAAGCTGCATATTGCTTAGACGGCAGACAAACACTTTGGGCTCAAGCTCTGTTTGATTTGTATTCTATGCACAAGCACACAGAAATGTTGCATGACCACATGGCCACACCCTTAAGTACACCTTTAACTATCGCTAACCGTCACATTTAAAATGCATACTGAACGCATTGTTGCACGTGCTGCACATGTAAACCCCACCTAATCATCATTCCATCTACCTATGCACATGCTCAGGGTCAGCGATCACGTACTCTGCATACGTATTCCCCGACAAGTGGGTGAACAGCATCTTCCACCAGAGCTACGTCACTGTAGCAGTGGTCAACACACTTGTCTGCACCACCATGGCCTGCTACTCAAGGTACATATGGAAACAGGAACATGAATCATGCTTAAATGTTGGACGAGCTCTGATGGTCCTGCTTTGACCTTATCTTTTCTCTAATTTGTTCACTTTTCTTCTCTACCAAGGCTTGGTGTACCATTTCTACAATATAATCATGAGACATTAAAGAGGTAATAACAATAATTATTTCCTGCTTATCCTGTCTTGCTACGCCCTTCCCAATCCACGTTGCCTATATTCATCCTCTTGATCACCCTGACTATTGGTTTCCTGAAGGGGCATTTAGTTTATTAAGCTAACTAACTCCTGGGGTGTTCTTGCATCTGTTGTTTCAACTGTCGGTGACATAGAACTGGTTTGACTAACGTTTTCTCCTCTGCACATGGTGACAGTGCAATTGTGAATTGTGAATTGTGAATATCTTCACAATGGAAGCCTCTAATGGCTTCCATTGTGAAGATATTTAACAGCATCTCCAATAGCCCTTGACAAAGGCCATGAAAAGTACAAATAAATATATGAATAATAAAAACCAATTGGCTCAGAGAAACTTAAAAGATGGGTAGATACTGAGTAAACTAAGCAATACATGTAATTACATGTGAAGTTGTATGGGGACATATTGCCACGGGTAATTTTATTATTAGTTTTATTATTTCCTAATATTTGTTGTGGTGAGGCCTAGTAATGTTTTTTTTAGTCAAATCAAACATCATCAGTGTGTTTGTGTATTTGTGTATTACGATCAAACAAAAGTCATATTTACATTTTATGTAATTCAATCCATAGAAGGACTACTCTTGGTCGGTCCATAAAAATATTCATGCAACATTTTTCTATTTTTAGATTTCCAGAGGTCAAAACTCCAAAGTTAGTGAAGGCACTCCGCATCCTTGCCTTTGCCTACCCTTACCTGTTCGACAACATTCCTCTTTTTTATAGGGTAAGGGCAATGCACGTACACACACACACACACACACACACACCCACACACAGACACACACACACACACACACACACACACACACACACACACACACACACACACACACACACACACACACACACACACACACACACACACACACACACACACACACACACACACACACACACACATTGGGTTAGTGCTATTCAACTAGGAAGTATTGTTCCACTCAAAGTCCCAAATTCCATGAAAATGCTTTCATAACTAATTACCATGAGTTCCAAAGACCTCAGTATCTACCCATCTTTTAAGTTTCTCTGAGCCAGTTGGTTTTTATTATTCTTATATTTATTTGTACTTTTCATGGCCTTTTTCAAGGGCTATTGGAGGATAAACACTTAGATTTGAAAGCTCACAACAGAGAATGTCACTTACTTTGGAACAGCAACTTTGGAAAACTGTTTGGGTTGGTTACACTCTGGTCCAAAACTTTCGTAGAAACAGCTAACTCAACGGTTTCATTTTAACCAAGGCTTACATGCTAGAGTTAAACTGCCCTAGCATGTGATTATAGTAATTTTATGTTTGGCATGATAATACAGTCTTGTACCCATTACGTTTTAGATTTTGAGCATAGTTGAGCACAGACCTCCGCTAAGGAATCAGTTTGATTGACGTGTGCATGGCTTGTAAAGAGCTGATTGGCTGCTGCATGTTAAGTCTGATATTGTATATTTCATAGACAAAACGCATCTAGAAACTAGAGGGTCTGGAGTGACCATGGGTCATTTTACTAAGACCCAACCCTAACTTAATTTACAGGTATTTCTTTGTACGGGCGAGGGCTGTACGGACAACGGCGCAAACATTCTCCACTACTACCACATTGCCCTAGCCTTCCTCACAGCCTTCCTGTTTGCCACACATCTGCCTGAGCGCCTTGCCCCTGGAAGCTTCGACTACATAGGTAAGACTAAACTCTAGAGTGGCCTGAAGACTGGCCTCTGAATGGGAGCCTTTTATTCGTCTTGCCAAAAGTCAATAATATGCAACCCTTTAACGTGCAACGTGTATGATTAGGCCGAATTAGTAATCCACCCTCAAAACAAATTGGGGGTGGCATTTTCCAGGAGATTTTGGTATTACCCGTTTTCTAATTGGTTTGAACTGCGTATCAACAAACAGCTAACTAAGCAAACATGTTAACGGTTCCATGGAATGAAAATTTCACTTTATGAGGTTTTCTAACAATAAGATGAGTTCCCCTTGCCTGCCTATGGTCCCCCACTGGCTAGAAATGGTGTTAGGTCTAAAACAAGCACTAGGTATCCTGCTCCGCCTTTGGAAAAACTAAACCTCAGACGGGCCAAATTTGCCCCATATGTCGTCATTAGGGGCGAGGTTACCTTCCCTTTCTCTGCTCTGCCCGCCTTGCGAATTTGGCCCGCCAATGAGACAATGAGCTACGACCGGGGGAGCGCCACATGTGTGTGGATACACACACATCTGGCGCAAATGTTTTACACTTCTTTGTTATTTGGCTATCCGTTCTGCTGTTGGTATTATGGCGCATAACACACAACACAATAACGCAAGCTTGCGTAAAGCTCCCATTTGGTGAAAAGACTAGACTGCGCCGGGTTCTCTGACGTCTCTGGTCCTTCAACAATAAGACTCGTAGTGGGGGTTATCTCGGCCATGGTTGAGAAGGAATAGGGGAAAGGAACTTTGGCTTTGACTCCCTGAAGTCCAGCGGCAGCGGGCTCTGGCGGGAGACAATCTCAGGCAACTATCCTTTCCTCCTCCATGTCGCGGTTCAATCTGGATATCAGGCTTTCAACATGAGTAGTTCTAACTGGAGAGACAGTGAAATCCGCGAGCTGCTGATCAAGTGAGAGAAGGTGATGCAGTTGCATTAAACGAAGACGGGGAAAGATGGTGCGATCTTTGAGAGAGACGCAGAGGAACTTTCATTACGAGGCTTTTGTCCGAAAAAATAAGAATATGTTGGCGTTTTTGCACTTGTAAATAGTTAATCGCGTTTGTAGCCTACACTCAGATAATTTATGCTCATTCTTGCATGCAAGTCTCTTAAATCCTAAAAAAAATCAAAACATTTGTGGTACGCAAATTATCTATTTATTTTCCACTCTATTTGCTACTCTCCGTGCGGAGCCCTGTGTTCTCCAGTGAACCAAGAAAGCCGGCTCCGTGACGACGGGGGATTATACCGAAGATCTGTCTCCAATAGTTTGGAACCAATGCCAAAATAACTCTATTTATATAATTATATAATTCAGTTAATTTACTTTTCATCAATTGATACACTATAATTTATGCAGCGATTGACAAGAGGTTAGAATGCACCCTTGGGGAAGCGCTACTTCTTCATCATCTCATGGAAGCAGCAGTGACGGTGACTTCTAGAGGTACAAAGTGGTATTTCGAGACAGCCTACGAGCTAAAGCTGACTGGGCTAGTAAATACCACTGCAAAAAAATATATATGTATATATATTTATATTATATATATATATATATATATATATATATATATATATATATATCACGTCAAAACTAATATTTCTTCACATTCTGTTCCATAATGTGATTTATTTTATGTTGATTTTTCGTACCTGCAGCACTTTAAATTACGTACCTACAACCTTCTTACGCAAAGCAATTTATAGATGCATTTTTTAGAGATTTACATTTTGTCAAGTACCACCTTAAAAAAGTGTTATCTGCAAATGCTAACATTATAGTCACAATGTTGTTCACTGAAATAAATCTGCCCATGAATACAGCAGTGATTCCCTGGAGTAAGCTAAGGTTCCCATAGAGGAAGCCTAGATTGGACCCCATTTGTGTACTATTATTATACAGTCAAATGTCTATACATATACAGCATGGTTAAAGGTTTCAAACTGTACAATTTAAATCCACTGTTTTTGCGCCCTCTAAAGGTCACAGCCATCAACTGTTCCACGTGTGCAGCATCATGGGCACTCACTTCCAGATGGAGGCCATAGAGCAGGACATGGCCTCACGTCGTCACTGGCTTCTCACACACTCCTTACCCATCAGCTTTGCCAACACGCTGGGTGTGGCACTGCTAAGTCTGGTGCTGAATCTAACCGTTATTACTCTCTTCAGTCTACCTCTCCTCTTTCCCTCGTTCAGCCTCAAGAGAAAAACCAAGTAATGTGCAAATCACGGAAACCTCTGAGATGTGGCAAAAAAAACAACAACACGAAACAAGATCTCGAAATTACATTCTAGATACACAGGAGTATTTAAGGACAATTATATGTTTTTTTGTGAATATAGGTCAAGAGACATAGTTCATGGTCCTGAGGATATCCATAACCGTGATTGAAGCTCCTTGACTTTAAATGTGTTTATGATAAGGTGGATGATGTGCACTTTCCCGTTTGTTTCCTAGAATCAAATCACTTATTTAATAGGAAAATGTTAAATGTTGCAAACGTAAATGGAATAGAATTGTTCTGGCTTAGCAGGTCAGACACCAATGAGAATTAGATAATGAAGGGATAAATAAATGGAAGGAGCAAGTCGCCATTGTGCGGATAAAAAGTAAAAAGTCTCTTAGGAACTTTGTGGCTAGAGAATGCTATGAAATAGCAATCCACCTTGTATCATAATGTAGTGTTTGTTACTGCTTGTTTTCTACCTTTCTCTGATTTCCCAACATTTAGTGTATGATGAGAGTATGATGAGATAGCATTGCTCCAAAGGGAATTGGTGACAATGCAAAATTATATCTTATCATATGTGCAATACGTAAATATGATTGTTTTCTTTAAATACACTGTATTGGATTTATTTAATTATATCTTTTTTGGGGTCTGAATTCAATTTTGTACAGAGAAGAAGAAGATTTTTTACATTTTTTCAAACAAATGTTGTTGAAGAAGGAATATGAAGTCAAAAGTTTTCAAACCCTTGGCTATGTGGCTAAATTAAAGCAACACATAAGAACCCCCAGGCAGTTGTTTGAGCGTTAAGTCGCTTACTGTGTCAGTGTTGATTTGCTAGCTGTCTCTTTTATATTCAATGGGTATAACATTTACTATTTTAAGATAAATATAGCATCTACAAAGGATACAACATTTTTATCCCACTTTATGACTGCAGATAAATGGAGAGTATTTACAATGTATTTTATTTATATTCTTAAATAAACATTGATGATATGACGTTACATTAAACAAGTCCTGTGTCATTGAAGTAATTTCTTGTGAAGTACAGTCAAACAATTAGTATAAATAAAATCAAAGAAACACTCACACGCAGGTGATGGTTATCTTCCTAAATGTATTTTCTGGAACTCAACTATTTTGCTTATTATCAGCAGGCGCAATGGACAAATACAAATATCCAAAACGTGGGATATTATAATTATAATATGCAACACTATCAGTTGCTTCAATATAATATGATAAGCATACACTCCAATTTGGCCCCCAATCAGTACGATTTGTGTAAGGCGGTTGAACACCACTTTTTTTCACTTTTATCCATATAAATTCAATTTGGATAGAAATGGTTGAGTTTGGGCCAGTAAGTTTGGGTGGCAAAGGATGTCCTCCTCTTATAAAAGACAGCGGCGATTGAGAGCATCATCGGCTGCCAGCTTCCCAACTTGAAAGGTATCTACCACACATGTGGCCTTAGAAAAGCACTGAAAATCATAAAATAGCACAGCAAAACAGGCCAAAGACTGTTCACACTGCTGCTGTCTGTACGACATCACATAAGCATACAGGCACGTACATAGCATAGCAAGTATACATAGCATACCAGACTTACAAACAGCTTTAACCCCCAGGCCATCAGACTTCTCAACCAGTTACTCTAACCCTCTTGATTATATTGATCAAATTAACACTTCTTGTGCATTCAATGTACATACCTTAAATTCATTTATATATTTATCGGCCAATTCCACTTTAGACTGATCATATGTGTTGTATTTCTGTGATGTATACTCTTGCTATTCGGGCCAAATTTTGTGTTATAGTACTTATTGCCACATTCATTTCAACAATTTCCCCCCGGGGATCAATAAAGTATTTCTGATTCTGATTTCTGATTCTGATTCCAGTTTAGATTTATGGTATTTTATGGCATTTTTGTAATGTCCTGTGAGTTTGTTTTCCTTGTGATGTTTGTATATGAGGTTTGTGATTGTTTTGTTTAAGAAAGAAAAAATACAACTACAAATGTCAAATATTTGCCAGAGAGAGGGCGGGACAAACTGTTAACTAGAGCGGCGCAGATACGCCCCTTCCGGTAGTGTCCATGGGACCTATGAGATAGAAAAATAGGAATGGACTTAAATGGAGAGAAAGTAATTATTTTCTGGTCCCAGTCTTTAGATGCCCCGAATTACACATATGTTGTTTGTGTGACTTCACCACTCTATGGGTTTAGCGGCGAGGGCTTCGGCCAGAGGGAGGGACTTCCGATGGAGGTACTTCCCTGTCAGTCCCATGTCAGATGTTGTTTTATCACCGTTTTTTTTTTTAAAAACTCGACATTCCTTGTCGCTTTTTTAGTTTTTGTTCTAATAATGTTCTTTTTCTTCTCGCTAACTCGAAAATGCGTTGGGATAAAATGCGTTTAGTCTCTCGATTTATGGAGAGAGTAAATAGCTGGGCGGGACTTACACAGCTGATTTGCTAACTCTCCTTCTCTAATTGGTGGAGACGCCAGCCGGGGTTTTACGAGAGGGAATTTTCAAATCTAGAAGAGGCGCTCGGTAAGCACTGTATTTTGGAAAGAAAACAACAATGCAGCGACAAGGGTAAGAAATAGGGTTTTTCCTACTACCAACCAACCGTAAATGATGAACGAAGAGTCAAATATATATACTGGTTTCTAGTGTAAAATTTCATGCGAAATAATGTGGAAAAAATATATATTTTATATATATTTATGCTACATACGTAGCCGCCGGTTAGCTAAAGCGACCCAACTGTCAATCCGTTTAGTTGGTAATTGCTAGGAAAGTTCAGACAAATGTATAGTTTCTATGTATATTGTATGTATGTATGTATGTATGTGTGTATATATATATATATATATATATATATATATGCAATTGGGATTCAAGCATTTAGTACAATGTAAAGGCCATAGCAATATAATGTCATCCTTAGTTGTCAGTGAAGTTGTGTGCACACTAGAGATTCAAACAAAGTGGCTTCGCGTCGGTCCACATTCAACGAATACGATGTAATAGTGTGAATGTGTTGTTCAATCGACCGCTATCTCTATTTAGAGGAATGACCGTTTCCTTGCTCACTCGTTCTCGTTGACCACAGAAAGGCGAAGACTCCCCGGCGTCCCGGCCATAAGAAGACGTCAAACACAGAGAAAGATCCAGTTGGGGTAAGTATTCAGGAGGGAATTTCAACCATTTAATTGTTATTTCTATACACTTTTGTGTGTAATACGTAAGGTTATTCAAACACGATGTCACTTTGATTGCTGTTTGTTTGTAGGCTACTCCTTTACTCCTCTGCGGTTTTGTGTTAGGTGTACTGCCGGATACGTCCACTTGGAGCAGATGATGAAGAATGTTGTGTTGAAATGATCAGTAACACCACTATTCAGCTGCATCCCCCTGACGGCCTTAAAGCAAACCGAAATGGTGACTTCAAAGAAGTAAGTGTCACAAAATCTTTGCCTTCATGGTTGTTATGTGATAACCGAAAAGGCACAAAACATATTTAGCTTTATGAATAGTCGCAGCCTAAAAATATACATAAAATAATTGTGTTTGGTGTACACTATACACTCACATTCACGGGGTACAAAAAAACTTATTTTATTTTATTTTCTAGACTCAGTACTCGTTCAAAAAGGTTTTTGGAATTCAAACAACCCAAAAGGAGCTGTTTGAGGATGTGGCCAAGCCACTGATTGAGGACCTCATTCAGTGTAAGAATGGTAAGCAATAGCAACTGTACTTAAAAATCCTGCATACAAAAGATCTGATTTCTATGGACCATGATACGTGTGTTTGTATGGTGGGTGTCGGCCCATAGGTCTGCTGTTTACATATGGCGTCACTGGAAGCGGCAAGACCTTCACCATGACGGGCTCACCAGGACAAGGAGGGCTTCTGCCCCGCTCCCTGGACATGCTCTTCAACAGCATCAGCCCCTACCAGGCCAAGAGATATGTAAGGCATCAACCTTGTCCCTCCTTTAATTGGGTGCTTAACATGTGCATTATTGGAGAAGGAGCGATGAGTACATTTCAGTGACATGGCTTTAAGTGGCGAGAACAAGGGTCGTCTGATTGAGAATATCGGCTTCCATCACATTATTTGGATATTGTTTTGTCGTTAAAAACACCTTTATTGTCCATCTCTTGGTTGTTCTTGTCATGTTCTTATTCTCCTGGAGTCGGGGACTGTTAACTGACGTGCAGAGCTCATAGAAAGTAGGGCTGTCACTTTTTATTCGATAATCTAATATGTATTCGAACATGACTTGAAAAATCCGTATTCTAATATATACACGCGCACAAAATTTGGTTTTCAAAGTGCCATGTTGTAGAGCGTCTATGATGAGACCTTTTGGTTTTTATTTTGTTTGCTATCTCGTCCATTGGCGGGCGCTCTACTCAAGCGAATAATAGTATTTCGTGTTTCTAAAATGGATAACGAACAGAGCAGCCGGCCTGAGCGGTACATTTCAACCCCAAGTCCTCCCGGCAGACAGCATCACGCTGCATTGGTGGAGACACACGGGGTGCAACAAATACCTGCTTCTCTCAACATTGACGCACAAATACCTGTGTGTGTGTGTGTGTGTGTGTGTGTGTGTGTGTGTGTGTGTGTGTGTGTGTGCCTGGCACGTCTGTGCGCTCCGAACGTGTGTTCTCCGTAGTTATGATACAACATTGTGTATAAAAAGAGCCGCACTCGATCCAGATCAAGTTGATAGACTGGTGTTTCTAGCAAACAACATTAAGGAATGAATTTCTTGCAGATAGGCTATTTAGTCCTGCTGCTGTCTATAGCCTAATTTTGTGTTATGCATAGTGGCACTGGATATTGATTAAGTTGTTAACCTGTTTCAAACAAAGATTATTTTTTTTAACGGGATATGGCTTGATTCCTGTTTATTTCCCCACTTGCCATGTAATACATTTGTGATTGAATCTCTGTTCGTGTTTTTATTTAAAAAAAAATACGGGGGGAGGGGGGAGCTCGTTGATATTCAAATATATTCGATTACATTGCTTGATATTCGATTATCTCAGCTTATTAACCGCTGTTTTGGGGTTATTCCCCATTGGTGTGAAAAAGGAAAAAACTAACAGATTTATTTTGTACCTGTTTCAGGTGTTTAAACCTGATGATAAAAATGGATTGGAGATCCAAAGCCAAGTGGATGCCCTACTGGAGAGACAGAAGAGGGAAAACATGCAGTCTGTCCCAAAAACACCCGTGTCAAGGTAGTAGCAGTACCTGTCATGCCAAGTTCTCTATTGATGCCTCTAACAGCACCAACATTTCTACATTTGATGTATTTGGCAAACTGTCTTCCTCTTTTAATTGTTCTTTCCATGCCACTCTTTATTTTTGTTAAGCAGACAAAAGGCTGACCCGGAGTTTGCAGACATGATCAGTCCAGAGCAGGCGTGTAAATATGACAGCGTGGATGAGGACAGCTCCTACAGTGTTTTTGTGTCCTACATTGAGATCTACAACAACTACATCTATGATCTCCTAGAGGATGCTCCATTCGATCCCATCAGACCAAAGTAAGAAAAGTCTAGGGTTAGCCCGGATACATAATTTCAAGCTATGAATAGTTTAGGTTTCCAAACAAATATTCGAAGGTCTATGAAGTTCATCCATAGTGCGTATCTTTTACTGCCTGTTTATCGTGGTGGAGCCAAATGCTGCAGAATCTAGTTCTGTACAACTGCTTGTTTTTTCCTTTTAATTTCTTCGGTTGTTCAATTGGTAAAACACGTTATTTTAAAAACGCAAAAAATATCACGTCAGTGGCTTTCAGATCCACTCATTAGTCAGAGTTCGACTTGGTGGCACAGCTTCAATGCAGCATAAGAGTTTGCTAACACACCGTATCTAGGTATGAGAGTATGCCTATTTCCAATTATCACATTGCAAATGGGAGTTTTGAATAGATTTCAGCCTATCGAACAAATATTCGGGCTCAGCCCTAGAAAAGCCCTGCTCAATTGATCTGTTCAAACCGGCTTTCACATTGGAATATCGAGTTCAGTGTTCAGTAAACAATTGCCATACCAATGAGGACACCAAAACTGTTTTGCTCCCTCATTCATTAAGCTTGGTGGGTATAACATCAGTCGGTTTGCTCCAGACTGTGGATACAATGTGTTATGGTAATAGCCTTGGATGTGTTGTCTTTTGTTTTTAATCCTTGTTTATTAGGTGGCTTGGTGGAGGCACACCTGTACGGAACACTGAGTTTGTGTATGTGGCCAGAATGTTCTCCATAATGTGTGCCTTAATTCTCCTTTGGCTCAAAGCTGGCTGTAGCTTACATGTCTTCCTCTTAACATAGCTCCCTGCCTAATGGACTAGCATAGCATCTTGGATTCAAGGCTGAATATTCATCCTGATTATCTATTTCTTCTGCTTCTTACTATGGAGACATGTAGAAAGTTACCTGTCCAACTTCCTTTTCTGTGTGCAAATGCTATGTATACTTTAAGCACTGCAGGCTTTTTCTTACCCCTTGTTATGTTGGTCTTGTTATCTACAGTTTATCATCCGATGGATGTCTGCTAAAATTAAAACATATGGTGTTGTATAATAACTAGAGATGCTTCGATTGATCGGACGCCGATCATGATCAGCAGATATTAGCCAAAAATAGCTTAATCGGAGAATCCCAAAAGTGCAGATCAAAGAAGCTGATCACGTGATGTAAATTACCCGCGCAACTTTCTTTCCCCTGCATTTCGAGTGCGCACATAAAAGCGGAACTTGCCAGTGGCAGCATGTAACAGCATGTCTACACTGCCAGGATTTCACGGTGTCACTGTTAAGATGGCAAAGGCGGCAGCTTCACGTTCAGTGTCGAGTGTCAAAAGATATGGAAGATTCACATTTCCCTGCCATTCTGTAATCATGATTTTGGTGCTCGGGCCCAAAAATCCTGATCAAAGCATCTCTAATAACAGTGAATGTAAAGTTGTGCTAAAAGCTGATGCATTGCATTGGTGGCCATCTTTTATTCAAGTGCTTATTCTCTGTATCAACTTCATTCAGAACTCCCCAGTCCAAGATTTTGCGTGAAGATCAGAATCATAACATGTACGTTGCTGGCTGTGTAGAGGTGGAGGTGAAGTCCACTGAGGAGGCCTTTGAAGTCTTTTGGAAGGGTAAAGTGTTACAACTTTTCCAAATTAAATTAACTATAATGAAGCGTCAGGTGTAAGGCCACTGTAAATTACATGTATGCGTTCTTTTTTGTTATCTGCTTTGCAGGTCAAAAGAAACGAAGAATCGCAAATACACAGCTGAACCGCGAGTCCAGTCGCTCTCACAGTGTGTTCATCGTGAAGCTGGCTCAGGCTCCTCTTGACGCAGATGGAGACCACATTTTACAAGTAACGTGCTCTTCCTGTTCCCTTCTTGCTCAACTTGTTATGTTTTTAAATGCAATTTTGAATTATTTTGTAATTTGGGCCATTGACAATACTGTGGCAGAGCTAGTCATGGGGAAATATTTTTTAGCATACACAGTTAGTCAGGCTTGTAACATGAGGGCCAATTGGTCAATTCTAGGATAAGAACCAAGTGAACGTGAGCCAGCTGTGTCTGGTGGACTTGGCTGGTAGTGAACGCACTAGCAGAACCAGAGCCGAGGGTAACCGCCTACGAGAAGCAGGTCAGTTCCACATTGGTTTACTACGTCTCTCTGGGTGAGGGGACGGAGTGCTCATACTGGCTGATGTCTCGTTGACAGGCAACATCAACCAATCCTTGATGACACTGCGCACATGCATAGAAGTACTAAGAGAGAATCAAATGTGTGGAACAAATAAGGTAAGCGGCTGTATAGTTAAATTATTGTTTTTATCTGTGAATTGGCTCTCTAGTTTTAATTCTACCTTGCTGTTTCAATGCAGATGGTGCCATACAGAGACTCCAAAGTAACACATCTGTTCAAAAACTACTTTGACGGAGAGGGAAAAGTCAGGATGATTGTCTGTGTCAACCCCAAAGCTGATGATTATGATGAAACTATGGTAGGCACTTTGCCACAATTGGATGGCTTTACACACGTGTAAAAAATGCTAAACTACATTCAGGACTACAAGCTGACTCTGTGCCTATTGTAGTTGGTGATGCGCTTTGCGGAGATGACTCAGGAAGTGGAGGTAGCCCGTCCTGTTGACCGGGCAATATATGCTCTTCCAGCTGGTCGCAGACACAGGAACCAGGCCTTCAAGGAAGAGCTGTCCCGCCGTCTCGAAGAGCGAGGGGGCCCATCAAATCCTGGTAATAAAACTAAGTGCACAACTATTGATTGTGCATTTTTTTCTTAGGGCTTGTTTTTCCTTTTTTAAAAGGGATTTTGCTTGCTAATGACTTTTCTGGCCCTGTAGACGACCCAGAACTGATGAACCAGCTCATTGACAGTCTCCCAGCCCTCCCGGCATGTGAACTGCTCGACGCAACCGATGACCAGACCCTGCCTCGCCTCGTTGAGGTCCTGGAGAGGAGGCATCGCATCCGCCAGATGATGACCAAGCAGTTCAGCAAAGCAGGTTGGCACTCTGAACAAAAAAGAGCTATTGTAATGATGGCTGAAATGTGTACACGTGCCTCCTCTACCCTACATGCATTGCCCCTACAATTACTTTTCAAATATGAATTATTTATATTTCACACCTGAGAGGAGATGGGGTGAGAGTGCACTATGCCAGCAGGTTGTCATAAGGGTTACTTGAATGACGTGTTCTCCATCTACAGCAATCACACTGAAGTCCATGCTGCAGGACTTCGATAGCAATTTTTCTGCCAAAGAGAACTTCATCCATGATCAGCGAGGCAAACTGGGCGAGAAGGACAAAGTCATATCCAGTCAGAAGACTGAGCTGGAACGTTTGGAAAACAAATCCAAAACGCTTGAGTACAAGGTCTGCTACTGCATTTCTTATCAAATTAGACACAGAAAGAGAAAGCACTTTTCAGTTGGCTGTAACATTATTCAAATAAGCACATACTCAGATTCAGCCCGTCAGCTTGGGCTTTAGCCCTGTCCAACTGCGCCATGGGACATTTACGGCACAAAAGCTTTTTATTTTTATTCTTATGAAGATTCGAGTTTTCAAAGGAAATTGTTAAGTTTGATTATTATTGAACCAAAGACGTTGCAGATGGCATAACATTTCCAAAAGGAAATGCAATTTCTTGTGCCTGCTTCTAACCTAAACCTTTGGAAGAGCCTTATTTCCCCCATCTCAATGGGTTTCTTGGTATCTGTCCAGATTGACATCCTGCAGAAGACCACCAACATCTATGAGGAGGACAAGCGGTCCCTCCAGCAGGAGCTGGAGACGCGGGAGCAGAGGCTACATCGGGAGCTGTCCGAGAGGAAGCGCATGGAGCAGCGCATGCAGGGCATGGTTGCTGACACAAAACACAAGTGGGAGAAGGAGTGTGTAAGTTGACCCTCTTAGGAAATACATTTTGTCAAAAAACAAAAAGTTAAATATGCAGTAAAATTTCAAACATCAAATGTGCTCCAAGAAATAAAATGCCTTCATAACAAGTCCTTTGGTAGGTCTTATGACTGTATTGAACCTGATTTCAATATTCATGTCATCTTGTACTTGCTGGCGTGCGTGTGGGCCTGAAGGAGCGGCGAGTGAACGCTAAACAGCTGGAGATGCAGAACCAGTTGTGGGTGAAGGACGAGAAGCTGAAGCAGCTCAAGGCCATTGTGACGGAGAGCAGCAGCGGCTCTGCAGGCGGTGGTCCCACAGAGCGTCCAGACAAACCTCAAAGGCCATCCAGGGAGAAAGACCGCCCAGCGACTCAGAAGAGATCGGCCTCACCATCGCCGATGCCTGTAAGTGTTACCCCCCCCCCCCACCTGCCCTGATTCTAATTGTGCGTTTTGCATGGTGTAATAAATGTGTAAACTAAGCAAATATATCCTTTGTTGATGAGGGGTTCTGATTGTGGGTGATTTAATTATTTCTGTTGCATGCACTTAATGTAATGCCCCTCCCTTTTGTGCTTCAGATGGCTGTTGAGCATTTGTCAACTTTGTCACCGACCCATATTGCTTAACCACACAGCTCCATTCCTTTTAACCTTTCTCTAGGACTTCAGTCAAGCCCCTCCCCGCCAAAACCCAGGCAATGTTAGGGCAGCTCAAGATCTTTATCACGGCCCTCCCTCCTCCACATCCTGCTCTAGTCTCTCAGTAGCCTCCTGCATCTCTGACTGGGAGCACAGAATTCCCCTAGACTCCAGGCAGGATAGGCAGCCTGAGACCCCCCAGTACGGGAGCCGGAAGAACCCCGGTCCCTACTGTGGTGGAAGCAGCAGTGTGGGTCGCAGGAGAGGCCGGCACTGGGCCGCAGACGGCGAGAACCCTACCACGTCTCCGGCCTATGAGCTAGACCTAGAGTCAGGCATAAGGGTTAGTGTGTACTGGCGTCTCCTCCTAGATGTCCTTTTAGCTGATAGATCCTCATCTGTGTAGTTTGTCCTGCCGCTGTATTGTTATGTCATCCATAGTTGTTTGAGTAGAAAACTGCAATGTGCTGCATCCATAGTTTTAGTCCAGATATTTAGACATTGTATGCATCTCATTGCTGTATCTCTTATAGATAGAGATGTATCCATTGCTTTTAAAACCCTGATACTTGGCTCTTTGTGTGCACCTGCTTATGCTTATGCTCCTTATTTTGCTACGCTTGTGCTGTGTATATACTTGCAGCTTCCGCTTATTGGTCATGATGGTGTCCAATGAGCAGTTAATTTGACAAGTTTAACTTTAGAATCATCCATTCCACTACAATTTTTGAACCAACAATTGTTATTTATCTGAACCCAATATCGCTGTGTAACTTAATATTTATTTTAAAATACAATGGGTAATTCTATAAAAAATAATGAATTAGTTCCTTGAGATGCAATCTGCCTATTATTGCTGAATACATCCTAGGATAGCTGGCACTCAAAAAAGAAAAAGCTTATTGTTCTTGGCATCGGGAATTATCCTGATCTGGTACCATTAGATGACATTGCCTGAAAGTAACTAATTATTCGGGAGGTCATTGGCTGATTTGGTTTGTTTATTTCGTCGCTGTTTATCACTCATTGTACTTGGAATTTCATCTTCATTGGTAATCCCATCTCTTGAATGCTTCATTCACTTCATCTGATAATAGTGCTTAGTCACACTCCCCTGAGACACTTACTGCTTTGCACCGTTTCCAATGCAGTGGGTGTTTCTGGTAGCTATGTTATGTGCTACTGGAAGACTAAATGAATACATATAGAACCTAACATAAATACAGTAATACAATAATTTGTGAAACTACCATGAAATCTCCAGGGTATATAAAAATGTTTTTGTTAAGCCCCACACTATCCACACCAGATCCTCCACTGTTCCATTGGATAGCTGCTGGATAACTGGCTTCAAAATGTACCTTCTTCTCTGCGCCATGGTCAGAATCCAACCCTTACCTAGTATGGCAGTTTTTCTAAAGTAAATTCTGTAGAAAAAAATAAACTAATTAGAGGAAATTCGATCAATACAAAAAGGTTAAGTGGGTCTTCCAATCCATGTCAACATATCCCTGTAGTCTTCCAGTATCTCATATTTCAAACTATAAGCCTTGAATTAACCTCCACTAATCCTCACCTTCACGCAAGTAGTCACTTACCATCGCAATCACCGACGAGCCGCCGCCACCTTATTTTGAGGTCTCATCTTCTAGAACTTATTGATAACGTCTTGGTTTGTCTCCTCCTTTCCACCACTGAAACTGGCCCCACCAGACTGCCCCCCCAGTTCATCAGCGGCACAGACGTTCACATTCCACGGGTGGGGAGAAATGGGTAGACCACACACCGTCGACTAATTTGGAGCTAGACACTGTGATGCAGCCAATCATACCCAATGCAATCAAGGTGTCGGCCCCCAGTGAGAAAGCCCTGGCTAAATGCCACAAATACGTGCTCACCCATCAGGAGCTTGCCTCTGATGGGGAGATTCACACCAAGCTGATTAAGGTAACAAGGCACGGTTTTCCTTCACTTCTGATCTCTGCCCTGATTCCTAAATGCATTTAATTTGATCGTGATTGATTTGTAATGTGCCAAAGAAAATGTAATTTCTCTCCGGCGCGAAGTTGCAGTCCCAGGTAACATAAGGGGCCTTTGACTCAGGACCTATTTTCACCAATAACTCATGGTTGCATGGTTTGTCTTTGTGAACTCTCTAGGGCGATGTGTTTAAGACAAGGGGAGGGGGTCAAGCGGTGCAATTCACCGACATCGAGACACTGAAACAGGAGTGCCCAACTGCTTCAAGGTACGTGTCCTCCTAACCCTGGTGCTCTTGGCGAAAGCTACCTTTTAGAAATGAGCATTAATAATAATTGTTAACTTTACACGTTGTCAATGATCCTTATGATCATGTTTTTTATTTTTAGTAGTCGTAAGAGGAGGTCTGGCTCTGGAACTGATGACCAGGAGAACAGGGTAAGTTGCTAAAACCACATCATTTTATTATATATTGTACAGTATATATTATTTTTCATGGTTCACTGCTCAACAGTACACAATAATATTAGCATCCGGCTAATAAAGTTCTGCTGAAACATTGCTTTTAGTAAGATGCATATCAATATTTTTTGTCTCCATAGGTGCCTGCGGCTAGTTCAAGTCATGTCTACCAAAAGTAAGCAAACTTGTGTTTAACTTCAGTCAGCAAATACATATTGTAAACATTGTTGTTGCTTACAAAGAATCTGACACTTTTATTCTTTTCTTACAGACGGAGAAAGCCTTAGGGCAATGGTTGTGAAAAGTAAATGCTTGATGGTGTTTGCATTGACCAATTGGAGTAAATTTGAAACATGAAACTATGCAAATGTTTTTTGCATGGTTAAAAATATTTAAAGGATAATTTTTTTTTCCAACAAAGATTGGAGTATGTTGTATTTACTATTTCACATGCATGCCAGTTTTTGCATTCAATTGAATTAGAAACAACTTTTTAATGTAAAGTAATAAGCTGCCATTTTGTGGTTTGTTGCGATTAACTTGTTATTCTTCAGTGTTCTAAGTGGAACATGTGCATGAGTGACATTTTAATTCTGAAATCATGGATGGTATGATCAGGAAGAATGATTGTTAAAGAATGTACCATGTATTAATTTAATATCACACCGTCACATCCACTGTACATTTACAGATATGACGATCAATTAGCCTCTTGTAGAATGTGTAAATAAGGCAAGTGAAGGAACACTAGCTGAATCTGAGGATGATCAAATTATTGTTGTTTTTTTGTGAAAGTAAATTCATTCAAACACTATCTGTTGTCAGTCATGTTTTTTTTTTTTTTAATTATTGCATGCGATACAATTGTTAATTGAAAGTCCAGGTTGTTGGTAACGATGGAGTTACTCGGGCTAATCTTGTTGATAGGAAAAAGATTTCAAAACAATAGTTTGTATAATCCGGATTTGACAAAATCCCTATGATCCATTAAAATAGGACCCCTCACTGCAAACGGTGCTAAATTCAGGGTATTACTGGGCATATGGTGTGGTTGTGCTGTCTAGCGGACTTTATCTAGTTGTGTGAAACGTTATTTGGCCTTAAAAGATATATGATTGGGACACGCTCTATCAACTCCAGTTGGTCATGCAGTCATTACAATTCTTTAAAATGCTAATTCATCTCCATCTTAATGCATATTTTTCATTGAGTAGACAGTCCATTGATCCATCTAGCATCCCATTTTAAAAATAATTCTAAGCTTTTATATCCTCCAAAATATCAGCTGACGCAACGCTGGACACGGCAACAGCTGACGCTTCTGAAGAAGAAATTAGTCAAACTAATCATGTCAGTTTACATGAAAATAAATGTATATATCAAGTTAGACTAAATTAATCTATATTATAGATTGGGTAATATTAAAGGCAATAAGTATAGTGCAAACATGTAAAGTTGATGACGTGTGCATACAGTATATTTATAGCACTTAAAAAAGGCTACTTGTAGTGTAGCAGTTGGACAGCAGGTGGAACTAAACACCTACAGCAAATTAGACAGATTCTGATTAATCTGTAGTTTTAGTTAAGGGCAAGCTGTTTTTAGATTAATTCCTCAGGATTTACTAGTGTTATTAGGAGTTATTCTTTAGTTAGGCTACTAGTCACTATTCCATGAGTGACTAGTATCTTTTTCCGTTTTTCTACGAACTATTCATAAGATACTAGTATTTATATGTAGTTAACGATTAGTTTTACTGCTAACATTTCAGTTTTACTAGTAGCTATTCCAATCGTACTACTTTTATTTTTATCTTTCTAGATACTATTTCATCTGTAATGAATGAACTTGATAGTTAAAATAACATTCGTAATGGCAGTAAAAATGTTTTTAGTAAAAAAAAAAATATATTACTATTAACTAACAAATAGGTACTAGTTCCTAATTAGAAGTTACTAGTACAACTGAAATTGAAATAGTCACTATTGGAATTGTAAGCCTTGAGGAATAAATTAAGCAGTTACAATGGCTTGGCATTTAGTTTCAGAGAAATGAAACAGTTCGGAAATGAAAGCTTTATTTGGCTTGTATTTAGATGTGCTGAAAAGTTACAATTCAATCATACTTGGGTTTATGAACTGCACAGGCTTTATTGAAGCTTTTCTTCATTGGGGGCTTTTGCGTTTATTCATTCTCATGTTTTTAAACCGTCCATTCGAATAATGCATTTACTTTAGAATATCTTTAGAATCCCCCATAATTAAATCTTACTTCACTTACATGTTCAACGTTCAATTTGGTGAAGTAGACTTCCGTGGGGCGCAGTTCGCTCAGCCCTACATCCCTGAATTATTAGCCAATGGTTCCCCCGTTGCTAGGCAGAAAAGTACATAATTTCGCCAATCAGCGTCGTCGAATTGTATGGCTTTGGGGCGCTCAAGATATAGCCCCAAGCGCAGTGCACCGTCCACTGCGCGTAACCGCGGATTTGCCATTACCTCAGAGATCAGCAAGATGGCGACTTTGAGTACTGCTACTACCACTGTTTCCCAGTGAGTTCAGCTTGCCCCAAATTCAGTTCTTTGCTTATGAATCCCTTCGAAAGAAGAACATTTGCAGCAAAATTGCAAGTAAAAGAACTCGGAGCAGAAAAGCCAGAAGTGAACATAACCCAACAAGCAAGAGAAAAGGATAGAGCCTACAAGAGAAGTTTTTCCAGAGTATGGTTCAGGCTTGGCTCACTAGCTGTGGGTATGCCAATGCAATTTTTTGCTTTCCTTGTATACTTTTTAAAACAAGTGCGTGTGATAGTTCGTGGACACAGACAGGGTTGACAGACCTGAAACATCTGTCAGAACGGATAAAAAAAACTCAAGCGAGCATGAGTGCATATGAACAACTGTGTGAAGCTAGCCATGCTAGAGGTAAGCAACTTCTATTTATTCCACTAGCCTATATGTATTTCCCTTGCGATGGACACTGGTTGCAGACCCTCACAACCTCCCCCCACCCCTTTCAAGTGTACTGTATATAGTTCTCTGCAAACCTATGGTGGGACCAGGCCTTCATTGTGCATATTGTATATAGTCCTCTGTAAACCTATTCAGTGTACATACTGTATATAGTTCTCTGCAAACCTATGGTGGCATCAGGCCTTCAGTGTGCATATTGTACTGTATGTAGTCCTCTGCAAACCTATGTTGGTATCATGCCTTAAGTGTGTCTTCAACAACCACACATGAATTTTGTGGAATTCATATTTCATTGTATTTGTCTAAATGCATACTAATGCAGACGGTAGATATATTTATGAGGGACATTTACCAACACAATTACACAGTTACTTGGCCGTAACACACTCACCCATTCTCTCTCTCTCTCTCTCTCTCTCTCTCTCTCTCTCTCTCTCTCTCTCTCTCTCTCTCTCTCTCTCTCTCTCTCTCTCTCTCTCTCTCTCTCTCAGAGAGAGAGAGAATGTTACCTTGTGTGTAATTCAAAGTTATTGTTGATGTATCTGCACTCTTAATGTTGCTGATTTCTACAAGGCAAAAAATTAACTTAAAACTTAGTTCCCTGGCCCCATTCATCTTTGTAAGTAAATGTTCTTTTTTTGCCTTTACTATTTTGTCAGAATGCACCAGAATGCTTCGTTTGTTTGAAAATCACAAAAAAATCTTGTTGGGGAGGATGCCCCCAGACCCCCCTACAGGGGTTTGGAATGCAAACGTTCAGCCCCCCCTCAAATAAATTCCACCAGCCGCACCACGCTGATGAAGGTCCTGTGTTTTCAGTTCTGCTGTATTGGTTGGACCAACTAGCCTCTAAGCACCGTTAATGGCAAATATCAAACCACTGCATGGCTTTTCTAAATGGTTCCCCCCAATGATAATTGCTGCTCAAACACTTGGCGTATTAACTTGCATGTGCATGTTTGATGGTTTTGTGCTGTTATAGTTTTTCTGTTTTTTCCCTTTTTTAATAAATTTTTCCAGTGATGATAGGCGAGGGCTTACTTCTGGAGTCTTTTTTAGGAAGCCAATGTCCTGTAAATTGGCTAGAAAAGATGGTCTTGTTGTGTTTTATCGATTATGCATCACAGACTAATTCACTAGCAAACAAAAAAATCCAAGAAGGGATATTCTTTACCTACTTCACATTTTATGTGGGCCTATTGTGTTTGAAAGTCTAACATACAAAGATATTAATTATTTAAATATAATCATCAATGTTATATGATATAAACTCAAAGACACAATCAAGGAAAACACCATTGTTATGGATTTTTTTTAATTTAAGCCTATTGCAATACATATCGATACAGTTTTGCTATGATGTTAGCTGCTCTGCTGCACAACATTGAGAACAGATTTACACCTGTTATTTCTGTTCTCTCTTTCTAGGCATGCAATAGTATACCCACGTACGGAGTGGCTTAATGGTCTTTGTGGCATTTGTGTTTCTATTGAGGGAAGTGAAATGGGTACCAGAATGACAAACAATTGGTGTCCCAATATTTACTTGACCCCCTCTGAACCCACACCATTTGTTTCTAAAATACACTGACACCATTATTTAGAGAAAATATATGCCTTGTTCCCAGAGCAGCAATCATCTAAGGTCTGCTCTCCTCTTGGGTCTCTTCCTGATTCAACATGCTGTGTTTGTACAGCCGTCTATGTGTCCACATACAGAGGGTGATCTAATGGTGCCCTAAAACACCTCCATTTTCCATTTCCTAATTTCAAGGTCTAACGGTTAAAAAATCAATGCATCATTGAAGCATGAGCCATATCATGCAGCTTTAATACCTATACTATCATATTGCATTTTCACAAAGGAAGCCATTAACGTATGAATGAAGATTGAGAAATTGAGCATTGGCTCTTTTTTGTTCTGCAATTCTCGGTTACATGGGTAAATAGAGTTGTAAGGGAGGGGAGGGGTGCTTTTTTGACTTGTTTTGTGTTTGATAGAGTGAGTAGAGAATATGCCTGCAATTGAATGGTAAATTGACACCTGTGGGTGTGGTGTGGCACTTATCACTGAAAAACACGCTACCTAAACAGATTCTGTTATGAGTTAAACAAACAGAATTAGGCTGCCGCCATTGCGGGTGCTTTTTCGGCACGCAAACATCTTTCAATGCTGTTTCTGTGCCAACAAAGTTAAGTTCAGTGGGAGATCTCTGCCAAAACCAGGTTTTAATCAATGTCTTTGAAGTGTTAAGTCAAGCGGGTGACTATGTCTCTGTTCTTCTCTGTGGATTAATTTAATAGTTGTGTGGGTCTATGTGTCGTTTGTACACTGATATGATACGACAGGTTCAGAGAGCAGGCTTAAGAGACTTCTGGGAAAGCCCCATTCAAATCTTGCCATTCCACACTTACAAAGGTAAATAGCTGTGCACTTAAAATGGTAAATGGTTGTGGGCCAGTGTGCTTAGCAAGGTCTTACACAGGAGACAGCCCCTGTCCAGGTTGTTTACCTGACTCAGATTAGCGTGTTGATCTTAGCTAAAAGCTTCTCACACCCCATTGAAATAACCACACAAACACACATAACAAGACAGAGTATAGCAGGTTGGACATGGACATGGTTGGCTACCCAGATTCAACATTGCCCTCACAGTTCTGCTGATATGGCTGGGCAACACAAACACATGCTTATGTGTCCGTCAGCCCATGAATGTAATGTCATGTTATGTAATTTGTCTCAAGGACAAGCCCTCTGTTCAGAATGACTGTACTAAGGGTTCTCTCTGTTGTCGACTTGCAACTGAAAACAGAACAACAATAGCTTCCTGAGCTTCTTGTTATCACTTTTATTCTTTGTGTGTTCTTGCTCATTATAATGTATTTTACATACAATGAATCAGAACATAATGCACAATAATATAACGTTTAATTGACTACCTTCCAATAAAGATCTAAAGAAAGAACAAAGAGAGACAATCATAACCCGATGTCTGAAATTCCACCCATAGCCAACTTTGAACAGAATAACCAACAATTGGCAAAGGTAATGATTTTACTTTGCAACGAGTTGGTTTGAAAACTTGAGAAGAACAAAGAAAAAATATGTTAGAAAGGATGCGCTGGTGACCTGGCAAGGGGTAAGAAATGGCTGAAATGTCCTCTGTTTTCTTACAGCATATCGAGTAGTTTGATTTCCTGTTGCGCTTATGCCTAGTTTACCCATTCACCCAACACAGGTGGCACCAGAGCAAACAGGTATATTGAATTGTGAATCCATTGTGTGACCTATTCCTAAATGGATTATTTTATATTCATGGGTATTGATTCCACAATGTTTTATAGGGTTGTCTTAATGTTAAGTACGACGATCTTCTGCTAGAAACTTTAATCTGCAGCCTATTCAGCAGTGGCCACACGAGGTCACTGTTCTATTTCGTGATTTTCTTTCCTCTAGCTGCATGTACATCTTGGCTCTCCTCTCCAATAGGAAGCAGATGGAAGCATGTTGCATAGTTAAATGGGGCACATTTATTACAATATCACATCTGCACGCTGTGTTTATTTTAGCCAGGCCGTCTGATTTGTCCAAGACTTGTTTTGCTTTTGATGTGTGCTTTGATATATTTATATATATATTTTTTCTTTTCTGCTAATGACAGAATATTGCTTGTTTTAAAAACGTGTGTCATCTGTGGCACATAATCTTTCTTTGAGGTTCCCCTTTTAATAGTTTTTTGTTATTTTTTTTTTCCTCTGAAGCACTTTGAGATTCTTGAATATAAAGTGCATTATAAATAAAATGTATTATTATTATTATAATATTTTTGTGCTGACAGGACAGCCATATGTTTTTGAGGTTCTGCCCGTGTGTTTGTGGATGCTTACATGACTTAGGGGCATGTTGGAGATTTTCCGAGATGTAACCAAAGTTAGGTTGTTATGGGAAGGATCCACACAAACGTAGGATGTAGTAAACCACAGTTGAATGGTCTTTGTAGAACACAAATGCTTTCATCTCAATTATTGCCGTTTGAAGTTCTCCTATTAATGGAGAACTTTTGCCAAACAAAAACTACCGAGGTCAATCACATGCATTCTAAGACGGAACGTCATTCTCCAAAAGCAACACAAATAAAACAAGTTTCTGAAGTGCAGATGACGACAATTTGTGCCAAGATGTAATAAATGAACCTGAACCTGTCACATTTCAATATACAATCGCTTACATTGTATCCAGATTGCACTCTACCGAAAATGTATGGAGGCCTGAGAAGGGCATAGTTTGGTAGACTGCATTAATGTTTCTTTTTTGCAATTTATTGTACTCAAAGTACCTGTCCAGAGGTCCTTTAACTCTTAAGCTACCTCAAGTTCTCCTCACCCTCTTCACCTCAGAAAAAAAAAAATCACTTTTTTGAATCCCTAGTCTGGGGCTAACTTACATAATCCAATGCAATATAATTGACATTATTACGTAACATCCAATCCGTTGCTGAAGCAATATCCTTTTCCGTGAAAATCCCCTCTCCTTCACCACATAGCCCATATGCTCACCATAGTCCCCAACCCCCAAAGAGTTATTAAATTAATCTGTGCTCGCTGTTGCGTGTTATTGCAGTGCAGAGATTTGTGAGGAGAATGAAGCTGTTAGACCAGCCGCTAAGCAGATTTATTATTAAGGGTGCCAGGGAATCACCCAAAAAAACCCTGATAACCTGTTTTATTTTGCACAAGTGAACACTTTTGCTCAAATCCGCTTACACCGCCTCTCTCCCCCACACCTTTCAAATAAGTTCAGCCGCTTCCTGAAATACAGTACGTCTCTGTGAACTCTCTAAAAGAGGACAGACAGCTACGTCGGTCTGTCACTGATTATACTTAAAAAATACTCAAGAAATATATAAAGCACCTGGATAACAATCTACTCAAGATATACTGTAAAACAATAAAGAGATCCATATTTATATTTTACTATACAGACAACAGAGCTGCATCTTGCTTCTACATCCCTTTAATGATCATTATGGATCCTACTTTAGATGTGGTCTTCTGCAAGTGAGGAAACTGTTGCATTCATTGATTATCTTCTAAATAATATATATATATATGTGTATGTTGTGTGTGTCTCTATATGTTGGCTGTCTGTCCGAACGATAATAAAATAGATACATGGCTTTAGGACAATAAGAATCTTTTTTTTTTGCTTTTGCAGTCTGATAGCATAGCAGGGTCTTTCTTGGAGTAACTAAGAAACATCCACAGGAGTGTGTGTGTGTGTGTGTGTGTGTGTGTGTGTGTGTGTGTGTGTGTGTGTGTGTGTGTGTGTGTGTGTGTGTGTGTGTGTGTGTGTGTGTGTGTGTGTGTGTGTGTGTGTGTGTGTGTGTGTGTGTGTGTGTGTGTTCTCAGCATATCAGGGGGCTTAGTATCCGCTGATTCCTCCCCATATTCCTAACCTCATTTACGGGAGTGTATGCCAGCCGTGTAAACGTTTAATCCTTCATGTGTTTTCAGGGCTGCTTTGGGTCAACAATTTAGCTGTTGTTATTTTTTCTTCCTCTTCTTCTTAAGCTTCTAGACAAAGTCTGCCTTCAATTACTTCAGTAAAATTGCTTTACAGGGTCCATGCATGATTAAATATTCATTATGTTAAACTGGGCACTTTCTTTGTATATAAATCCATATTAGATTTGGCTGGCGGGCTGCCCAGAGCCACATGAGATGGGTTCTTGGTACAATAAAGGAAGTGGCGGTCTCCTTAGCAGCTCCTGTCTCCTGCACTTGTTTTTGTCCTGATGTAAATGACGACCTGTTGATATGTTTGTTTGCCTGCATGGTGCGACTGGGCTCACACAAGCCCTTTCAGGGAGGGTGGATCAGAGTCAGTAGACTGCAGTCATGGGAAAAATAAACAAGTTTCTCACTCTGTCCAGTAGCAGACAGAAAAAAAAGGACAAAGCGTGCACTTAAGCAGAAACAAAGGAACTGTTTGTCCGCACTCTCTCATGCTTCGTTGGTTTAGAGATGAGGTGGATGTTTGCATGCGGTTTGTGTGTGTGTACACATGTTTTGTTAGAAGCGAGAGGGAATATAGAGGAACCATTACAATTTCAAACAGACCCAACATCATTGAAATATTTACCCAATATCCCCCCCTTCTCTTTCCAAAATAACTCACTATGAATGGTGGGGGTGGGATTAATTCAAACCCAAACCCCGAATTCCAAAATAAATGTGGTACTCCTCTGTGGCTTTGTCAGGGCTGCCGTAGCGCGAGTGGCTGTCTGTGTGTCTGTTTGTTGGTGTGCTGCAGGCCGGATCAGAGTCTGTGTTGACTCAGAAGGTATGCAGGTGATCCTGTCTTACAGATGTCAGGGGCCCTCTCGGCTGATGTAACATGACACAGGGAACACCTGCTGAGGCACGGCACTGTGTCTCTGTTGGTCTTAGGCTTTCTTTTAGGGAAAAAACAGCAAATCTATTTTCTCTCCAATAAATATGGCTTATTTATCTGCCTCTGGTGGCGAGTGTGTTGTGTTTGTGTACACACACACATGTTTGTATATTTCACAACTTCAAAAAAATAAAATAAACACTTAAATGACCCTAAACCAGGGGGTTTGTGTGTGCCAACATTCTGTCTCTTTTGGCAGAGCAGCCCGTACGGCCTGGCCTCGGGTGGGCCCGGGGCGCTCTGATGAGTGGAGAAGGAGCACAGCTGAAAGTGCACCGGCTGAGGAGGATTACATATCGCTCTTGAATGAATTGGACAGAAACTTGACTGCAGAGTAAGCGAGAGAGCCCCCCCGATCCTCAGTGGACCAGCGACCGCCAGTGTTGGGAGGAGGCGGCTCCCAACACTGGCAGAAGGTTACTGCTCCAACCCAGACACTGTGGCCGCTGTGGAGGGCTCCCAGGCCCTTAGAGGCTGCGGTGCAGTAGGTGTGGTGATCTATAGGCCTCAACAGCAGTCACTCAAAGACACACTGCACCGCCGAGGAAAAAATGTGTGTGGCCAGACATACAGAGAGAGTGCCATAGAGGGAAAGCTTTGTGTGTAAAGACACTGCGTCCTTTCTCCCTCTTTAAATACCTGGAAAATTTAATAATATGTAAACTAAAATTCACTTTAAATGTTTTTGTTTAACTTGATGTACGTGTGTGGCATGCGTCATAGAAACTGGATATTTGGATGACAGGGACATTAAATTCCAGTCTAAAGTCTATGAAATTCAAATAATCTCAATGCCAAATTAGTGCTCTATGTCAGTGGTCCCCAAAATTTTTACTTTTTTTTACCATGTCAGACAATATTTCCGCGGACGGGTGTTACACCGTATTCTGTTACCCATCATAAAAGTGTGACACCAGGGCTCGCTGTTGCATATTTTCTGCGACATGCACGAACATAAAGCGTAGACACTACTAATCAACATTATATCGCCATCGCTAAGTCGAGATGGGTTCATTTGTTTTGTTACACCGGGCGAAGCAAAGCGGTTTATATGCCTCTGTGGTGGCATCATGGGTCTTACTTTCTTGCTGAGCTTTAGTCAAGATCGTGTTTGTCAATTCCAAGACCAGGGCATATCGAGTCCGTGTCCAAAGAGGTTTGAGTCCAAGTCAAGACTGAGTCCAAATTAGAGAGACAAAAAAGAATCCTCATCGAGACCACTTAGTTACCTGTTTATACTTTTTATGTGATAAAAATATGACTTTCAACTATTTAAAAAAAAGTTTTAATACTGTCTATACTGGTTTCATATTAACAGTGGCCTAGCAACATCCTCTTTGTTAAATAGATCCTAAAAAACAACTCGGACTTGAGGTGAGATATTGAATGTTTTGAAATGGAACTTTCCCAGTTCCTGCCTAGTCTGATCCCTGTAGGCCTACATGATACAGATCTCATGACTTCATCGTTTCATGACATCTACGTTTCCTCAGTACATTTTGCAATTGGAAATATGTCTAAGGCTATCACTCTCTGTCACAGTCAGTTTTTTAATGGAGCTCTTTGTGTTTCTGTAAAATTTTTCACATTTAATAATATATTTGGCAAACAAATAGCTTACAACCCCTCTGAGTGCTGCTTCTTGGTAAGGGAAGTGGTGTGACCGCGTTTCCCCTGCCATACATGGTGCAGTCACTAATGTATAACCAGAACATTTTTGGGCGAAGGCTATGAAACATGGCTCAAAAGAACAATAGAGGTGAGGATGGCTTCACCATTATGAGAATTAAACTAATCTCAGCCCTGGCCGGGAGTGCTTTAGTTAATAGGGATTGTAATGTCAATTATCCTAATTGCTCTTTTTACAGACCCTGACATATAAAAAAAAAGAGCTGTGTTTAAACTTGAGGGATGAGTTTAATCAATCCAAATAATTATAATTGTTGAGAGATTCTAATGACAGGTCGGCTAAAGAAGGTGACAAGGGTAATCACAGGTCATCTGAGTTGGCTATAGGTTGACAAGGGCAATCACAGGTCATGTGAAGTGGGTATAGATTGACGAGGGCAGTCACATGTCACGTGAAGTGGATATAAGTTGACGAGGTAAATCACAGGTCATGGAGGTGGCTGTAGGTTGACATGGGTATCACAGGACCTGTGCAGTGGCTATAGGTGGTTAGGCTAGTAACAGGTCATGTGCGGTGGATATAGGTTGAGTAATCACAGGACATGTACAGTGGATATAGGTTGACAATGCTAGTTACAGGACATGTGAGGTGGATATGAATGACGAGAGTAATCACAGGACATCTGCGGTGGATATAGGTGGTGGGGAGATGAGACAAGAAAGAGATCTTATTATAAAAGATCCCTTCTGGCGATATGTGGTTGAATAGAATATTTAATGAAATCTGCACTTTAACACGTATTATCCATGCACTCCCAGAGTACTTAAGCTTGACTCTTACTTTGCTAGCATTATTATTACAATGGCTGCCTGGCAATGAGTAAAGCACCTTAAAGGAAGGGGTACGGGGTAAAAGGTCTTTGGTTAGGGGGTAATTGGTCGTTGGTTAGGTGGTAATAAGTTGGAAGGGGACAATACATTGGGGTTGTATCCCTAAGACACTGTGCCCCTGGGATCTAGTGCCTGCTGCTGTTGAAGCAGAGTCACAAGTAGACTATGTTCTGAAGCCCCTTCACTTTGTGGAACATCAAAGCTTGTGTCCCTAAACAGCATTCCCAATGCACCATCCCTGGAGGAGATACAGCCTGAGGGAACCTTCCTCCCATCAGTGGATGAAGGGTCCAGACGAGGCCTAGATGGGGGAGTCGGCACTCTTTTCTAGGGACCCCCAAAAATGTCCCCATCAACTGTGACCCCCCCCCTTGTCCCCCCGGGGCAGTTATCACACTAACAGGGAAGCCAGTACCCCCCTGGCGGTCTCCATACTGGAGAAGCAGTATTTTATGGAAAAGTGATGAATCACTTCCCTCAATATTGTGCGTCTCTCTCTCTCTCTCTCTCTCGCTCTCGCTCTCGCTCTCGCTCTCGCTCTCGCTCTCGCTCTCTCTCTCTCTCTAATGCAAACCTCCCCCAACTTTTACCACCTCCCTCCACACATACTCCCCAGCCGCCGCCACAGTCCTGTTTCAATTGAAAGCTGCTGGAGAGTGACTAACACAGAGGCCCAGCGGAGAAGGTCAAGCACCGGCAGCCATTAAACTCAACTTGTGGGAGATAGGGAGTGCTCTGCTGTTTGACCATGTAGTGGTTGATGAGCCACGCCATAATATACAATCACTCGTTCTCGGCACCACGGAGGCCCTGTTTGCGAGGCAGGATTTCACGACATAAGAGCGGCTATAAAACAAGCAGAAAGGATAGGATGGGACAAACCTGTCAGGGAGATCTGTCAGAGGGAGAGGGATATGTCTTTGTTTGGCTGACGGAGACGGGGTTGGCCACAATAATGTAGAGGATAATGTCAATGTTAGGAAGGGAGATTGACATTTTAGTTTAAGCAGATTCATAAACGTGAACATTGAGTGCAGAGCAGGACCCTGTGACTGCTTTATAAGAATGTCACTCCAAATGTAGACATTTGGGTAATGGTAATTATTGAGAAGACATACAACAAATGTTTAAATTGAATTGTATTTTTGAATGCCCCAAACAAGTTTTTTTTTGTTTTAATTGTCATAAATCATTCATGAGCGCAGACCAAGAGTTCTGTGTCAGACAAACTGCTAGGATAAACATTTTGGGCATTTTCAGTGACAAGCGCCAGCTTGAGCAGAAAACACCGTAAACCAACCTGACCCAACAATCACGTTGAGTATTTGCTCAAGGCCTTCAAAATATTTAATTAAAATAAATAAGTAATCAGCATGGTAGCAGATTTATACTCCGCCTGATAATTAACATTTAGAATAAAATTCATTAGGTCTATTAAATCACCAAATGAGCTCGGGTAAAGCTGAACTTAGAAAAAACCAAAACCAAAGTCTTTGAGGTGTGGTAACATCATAGTTTATGGAGTCAAAGCAGCTCTCTATTTGAGCTGTTAAATTATGCCGCGCACATCCACGCAATTAAACTTGTCAGAGGAAGACTTACTTTCTGGTTGAATTCACAATGTTAATTAGCCGGTTGGGTTCAAGAATAAAAAAATAACAAATTATTGCTGTGCTTTATCGTGTGCTCTGGGTGAATGATTCCCATAAAGACTTGAGCGTTTCTCTGTTGCTTCTTGTCGTAGGTGACATGTGGGTCGGATTCGAGAATTAATTGCGAGGAAGTGTTTCCTCGCAATTATGAACGGTTTCCACGGAGCCGCAGTGCATGGTGTCTATTTAAAATGCAAATTGCTGCATGGTTGTATAGGAACCCTATTCAACTTCCAAACTTACAGTAGCTTTTCCCCAACTTCTTTTGCATTTGGTTGGAAAAATAACCAGGTATCTTAGACAATTTTCATTTTAGAGGAGATGGTACATCCATTTTTTTACTTATTCCATGGTCTTTGCTCACAGACTGTAAGGATGGATTCTCATTGAACTTCCAGATAAGAGCAGCTGTGTATGCTGGGTTGTTGTAGTGGGTGTATGGTTTTTCCTATTCAAAGCTTTTTTCCTCAGGGGACCTTGGTTTTTGGTGAGAAACGTATATCATCCTGACACATTGCCTGCTCAAACCTGAAATGACATTGCTAAATTGATCAGTTTGTCATTTCAACTAAGGACATTTCTAGATATAACTCATAAGTGAGGTGCTGCGCTATGGTAGAAACATGGAAAGTTTTCTTTAAAACTGCTAAGGTCATCATGGCGGTTGCCCTAGCGATGCTTGTGACCTTTGAGGCCTGCCTCGTACAGCCGGCCATCATCTATCAACATCTAAACTTTACCCTGCGCTCTGTCTAACATGCACGGGATAGCGGCCATTGACATTAAAACTCAATTAGCGGGCACACTGTCTAAATAATACATTAGCAAAGTACATTAGCTTCACAGAGCACAGTTCTTGCACTACATCTCAATATGTCAAGGCTACAACTGACTGGTAGCTAATGTTTTGGAACAGGGGACATTAACATGCAGATGCGCTAGTGCAATTAGCATTGT
Organism: Gadus macrocephalus; assembly: GCF_031168955.1. NCBI lineage: Eukaryota > Metazoa > Chordata > Actinopteri > Gadiformes > Gadidae > Gadus > Gadus macrocephalus. The sequence continues at coordinate 15,504,416 of NC_082395.1, forward strand.
CATTCACAATAAGTGAAATGTTCCCTCGTTTGCCTTGATATATATTGTTCGTCTGTCGATGGAATTTATCGCGTACTGCCCTGATCTCACTTGTTCCGAGAGACTTTTGAATGAAAGCTCTACCTTCCCACTGGAGAGGGGTGGATGTGGTAAAATATTCTTTATATGTAAAAGCCTCACGGTTTTTCAGCTTTCTATTGGCATGAAGGGGAAGCTGCAGCTATGAGGGAACAGGAGAAATGCAAACCAAGACCGAATTTTCCACCCTTCAATGTATGCATAACACTCCTGTGGCCATGGCTCTCACATTACCCAGCCTGCTGTGGTTTACACGGTGCCTTCGCTGGAACGATTCAAAATAAAGACTGCTTTGTAATTCATTGGCTTGTGATATAGTTCTGGGATCACATCCCTGCCGCCGTCCAATTCCACTGTACAAAATTCCATCCAGGCATCTTCTCTTCCAGAAGGGGAAGTCCATCTGTCACAGCCCTAAACCTAGCTGACATTATAAAAAGATTACGGCAGGTCAGAGCCTCAATCCGAGCAGAAAAACAAGCTCTTTGTGTACATACATACAAGGAGAAATGTGTTCATCTGTGTCCGTTGTGCTTACAAGCACATTGAAATCGCCATTGCTGTCGCCAACTCGTCTTGGAATCATGCTCACAATGCTCATAATGTGCCTCTAAAGCACATTACTCTTTAAATACTGCTTGTGGTTATTCTTTACAAGGTGACCTGACCCCTGCCACCATATTGGAGAATAAACAGGTAATAGGGGAAGAGAAGTGGCTTTATAATGTATTGAGTCCTTAATGATAGTATTAGCTGGGAGGCCCCGCGTCTGGGCCTTGGCAGGAACCGGTGGCAATCTGCGAGCTATAAAAGATAAATACATTTGTAAGCCATTGCTGTTAAGCTAGTTCCTCGTCAACGCCATTCGGAACATGAACGCCCTTGCCAAGAACAATGAAAGAGCCGGGTTTTGCCTCCACATAAAATATTGAAAGGCATTGTTCAGGGATAAGCAATCTGGGACAGTGTGGCTGGGATGTTTTTATTGTGTTACTGGCACAGCATCCTCTATCTGCATCTGTCATTGGTGTGGGTTTGCTAAAAAAATGATTGTTGTGTCTTTGTGAAAACAGTGTATTTAGACTCTGCTCCATCCAACCACACTCATTAAGGTCTGTTATACAACAGCACTGTTGGTTCTGATTGGTCCATAACAAGGGTTCCAAGGGTGTGAATTATTTTTTCATTGTATCCCAGAACTATTGAATACTTGAATCTGGTTTGTCCAAACACGGCCAAGGGAGTGCATTATTTTTCAATAATGTGACACCCTCGCCTTTTAACGGTGCCAAATGAACGCACAACAAATCCAACATTAAAGGAAAATACTGGTCTGGGTGATCAAATCATCGTAGCAGTGTTGCTTGGCAGATGTTGGCTTGACAATGTGCTGAAAACACTGTGGAATATGCATTCAATCTGATTAGGTTGAACCAATATTGTTATAAACGTTGACTGATATTCGCCTCGGCTGCATCATACATTATTTTCCAATAACAGGAAATCCTGTTGTTTATTCCTTATGTGTTAAACCTCTTTCTCTTTCATTCTACATTTCAACCCTTCCTTCCTCCACATTAGTTCATGCATTGCGTTTGTACACCATAGTAAAAACTGTCAGGATTAAAAAAACTAAATAACAGTGATCTGTCCACTCTAAATTACTATGCAGCTCTGTGACGTAAACTACTTTAGCCTGAGTGGGTGGTGATTTTGGAGGGGGTACCACTGGTTGTACACAATGCAATAGCATCTAGCTGGTGCCCCGGAGCCGAACACTGTGGTGTGGCAACAGCACTGTGGCGTGGCAACGCACTGTTGTGTAGCCGGTCTGTTTTTTTCGCTCAACAGTCGCCCCCTAGCTGACCCAGTCGACTTTTCTTGTTAAATTTCAATAAAATAATTAAAAACAATCAATCTAATAAAAAAAAAAAAGACTTCTTGACTTCGATCAAACTAGTCGAACAACGTCGGCTGTAACGCAAAACGTTGTGTTTTCTTTTGGAAAAAGCTGAAAAAAGCTGACCTGCCACACCACAGTGCGTTACCACAGTGCGTTACCACAACACAGTGTTCGGCTCCGGGGCACCAGTTGGATGCTACTCGCGCAATGCGCTAATCATTGGAACGCAGAAGAATTTCCCAAAAGAAGAAATAAATTGAAAAATATTTTTTTTAACATAATATGAAATACTAGTAGGCCTACCAATGTTGATGTTCTTAGAACTGAATCCATGAAACCATTGCATCTCAAACGTCATCTTACAACCAAAGACGCAGTGCTGAAAGACAAACCAGTTGATTTTTCCTTAGAAAATGTATTGAAGCTGTCGAAGTCCACAATTCAATAGTCAGGAACAACATCATTGCGCACCGCGTCTCGCTCGGACCACAGTTTCGCCAATAGTTCGAACTGACGGCCGAAGCGAACAACTGGATGAGAACCGTTCAGCATCGAAACCTCTGAAATGCCAGAGGACTTCATTGTTGGTGAGCAGGAGAGTTTAGCAGAATTGTCATGCAACGAAAGATTGAATTCTGCCTTTGGCGCTTTCGGACAACACTGTGTGCTTTCTCCTTTCTACATATATTCTTCACATATCGGTTTCTTCCCATATCCGTGCGAGAAAGGGTTCTCTTCCCTCTTCACTTCTCTTCACACACGAATTACAGAAGCAGGATTGATGCTGAGCACACCTGAGACTAACGCTCAGTCTCAATCCTTTGCTCTGAGCAAAAATCTCAACCCTTAGCCTCGCTGTTGCGCCTTCACGCGCATCGAGTCGTGTCCCGAAAGCCATTTTAAGGTAGGGTACGGGGTAAGGGGGAGGGCTAACATCGCCTTGAAGTTAAGATTTTCGTTGGGCACCTTTGCAACACTACAGTGATGACTTGCTCCCGCAATACCTTGAGGGAAAATGGAAAATCAAGACTAATCCTAGGCAAGATGGCGGGAGAAAAGATTAAACAGGATCGAAAACACAAATTACTTACACAAAAGTGACGTTAATAATCATTAAATAAATAATGATGACAATCGCATTATCATTATGCCGTTTGAATGTTATATACACATTTTCTTTATAACAAGCTCAACCACCAAATCTCCAGGAGCAGAGCCTCCACCAAAATCACATCTTCTGCATTGATAGCCCTAAGCTCCCCAAACCCCAGGCAGAAAGAAAGATTAACCATCCGCTGAAGGTTTAAAACCGACCAAGTTATTGTTAAAATCTGATGGTCGATGCCTTTTCGTAAGGTGCAATATTAGTTCCATTACATCACTGGTTCTTGTTTGTACAATATTTATGTTTTACATACTTGTTTTTGCATACTACCTCAAGTTCTATGTCTCTTCTGGTTTTATACATAATGTTGATCTTGTATGATCTTGTTTGATCCAAAATAAAGTCTATTATTGCAGTTCCTAACAGATTGTGAGCATGAATAATATTCTTATCTAATCATACCGTGTTTTTTCATATGGGTAAGGTTGCATTCTTAAGACATTCAAACTATACAGTAAAATTCCAGAGACAGAAATTGTATCAAAAGATCAAAATAATACAATTAAAATAAACCATGTCATCGACTACTTATGACATGCTGTAACTGGGTCTTGAAGGGTTGTCGTCCCATTTCGTAGGGGTAGCATTGAGGGCTAGGGTTAAGGGGTAGGGGTAGGGTTAAGGGTTTGGCCCAAGGGGTGTAACAGGATGGGGCCTAAGGCTGACCTCGACTGATACAGACATTGCAGGACTGTGTTTTCAGAGGCAGGTTTACCATTCTCATTAGGCTTATGGAAGTTCAATTTTCAACGGGCTGGCCAACTTTTGATGTAACTAGAGTTTCCTAGTCGTAATTAAACAATAGCTATAATGTGGAAACCTCAGTCGATAATGTAAAAAAAAAATCTGAGCGCGTAATATAATTACATTTTGCCTATTATGTTACTATGTTCAACATTTGGGTTCACCTATTACGTAAAGCATAATAATTTTCTCCTTACGTTATGAAGCAAGCACAATAATTTTCTACTTACAAGCCATTTTCACACGTCCTCCGCATTTTTGCCGCATTTGTATATCCGGAGATCAGCCCTGTTGGTGATTCACACTTTGTGCTTTATCTGTGGATATCGATGCCGTTTTAGACATCAGTAGAATCAACAGGGGGTTTAGGGGGGTGGGCTTGCAAGGGGCGGGATATGCATTGACTACTACAGGTATTTTAGCAACAACCTGGTGAAGACAGCATGGCCTAACGATTTACACCATTACTAATGCAGAATTGTATTTAAGAAGAAATTGGTCCAATAGCTAGAATTTGGGGAATTCTTCAATAGGTTTTATTTTAAGGAATTGTTCAGTGTATTGTTTGATTTGTCAAACATCTTGAAAAACATAGAGATATGATGCGTTATTGACCATGAGAGGAACACAGATTGGGTTCTGAGCCACGCTATACCATATCACTACTACGGCAATGGGATGAGATGTCACACAAGGTCAAGATTGAAAAGGTAATGACTTTTTCCCCCAGTCCATGTTTTTCCTGCACACCTGAACCGAGGGCGGGGGAATATCAACTCCTTCAGGACTCCAGCTGTAACACGAAGGGTTATTAGGGGCTGCGCTGACTTCAAATGGAGGAACAAGTGTGTGTGTGTGTGTGTGTGTGTGTGTGTGTGTGTGTGTGTGTGTGTGTGTGTGTGTGTGTGTGTGTGTGTGTGTGTGTGTGTGTGTGTGTGTGTGTGTGTGTGTGTGTGTGTGTGTGTGTGTGTGGAGCAGGCCAGGGTGTAATTGGTGCAAAGAGCTGGTGGGGGTTGGGCAGGGGAGTAAAAAGGAGTCGTGTGTGAGTGGGACCACTCGCAGGTCGCCACAAGAGCTCGCTGAGTGGCCTTTGAAAGGGGACATAATAATTGGTTTTCTCTCAAATGAGCTTGCCCTTGTCACGTGACAATGGGACTCTCAGACACTTGCCGACCCTCGCTACAGCAGAGCTATTCCAGGGATATAGCTTAGATGTCACCCGATGGAAGAAAGTGACTCGTAGGCTACTACTCTTCCAATCCATATTTAACTGAATGAATATCAACAACAGGGGATCGCACATCAAATCAAGCACTTATTACTTATATTTCAAAGGCAGAACAACCATTGGCTAAGCTAACACCATTGATCCGGTCTCTTCCCTTAACAATGTTTGTCCTTTATGACCTCCATTTGCCCAAACTTATTGAGGACTGGAATGATGGCCAAACACACGCCCCTCCACCCATGCTGTGCCCTTTGTACTTTTATTATTTTTCGTCTGCTGCGGTTGAAACTATAAAGCATTCAGCGCAGCCATTGACTTTCAACGATGTGATAGGTCCTTCTTGTACCTGCCAAAGCTAATATTTGCCTTACACTTTATTGGCGGTAGACTTTTGGAAAGAAGGTGAGGTGGTATTGTCCTAAATAAAAGCAGAAATAGTTTTAGAATAGCTGTTCCCAGCAGATGGCGGTATTACCCATGAAAGTATAGCCCCTGCTAAAGATGGAAATTACACCTGCCAGACACAGACACAAATACCCCCTCTTGTCTCATTCACAACGACATTAGAAGCAAACTGCTTTATTTTCTATTCCCTGCTTTCAGATGCACTAACCGCCCCCGTCACATACACACACCCACACATACACACACCCACACACCCACACACCCACACACCTGACTTTCTTACACACACATTAGCACACAGAGCCCTTTTTGTGTACGTGTACGGATATTGCTTTTTTACAGCTTGCTTAACCGTAATGAGGCAGAAGAAGGGTACATAGTGTTTCAGACACCCATCGTTAGTTGAGTACCAGACACTGATTAACCTTTTCATAAGCTGTTAAGGCCCGCCAGTAGAGGTGTTGGTAGTGGTGTTGGCGGTGGTGATGATGATGATGAGGATGAGGATGGACCTATGGACCCCACCTGCTGGCTATCAGCGTCTGGTAACACTTATCAGAACAAACACAAATTCAGGCTAATGTTTTACAAAGGCTATGCTGCTGGTGGATCACTGCTTATCGCCAAGTCCTCTCAGAAACAGTGAGATATAGTACATAAGCTATTGTAGGAAGTAATTGTCTTTTATTATATGGCTGTTTGTCTTCACACAACTTTGAGGTTTGTGTGTGTGTGTCTCTCTATCATGTGTGTATCTATACGCATGTAGGCCTATAGCTTCTTAATTAAACAATGCTTATTACTAGCCTGTATGGAAACATCACCTTATTTTCCTTCTGGCAAGGAAACAAGGATGAAAAGAGCCACCAAATAACTATCAGAAAGTCAAGTCAGGCTACCTTTCCCCCCTCAACTTCAAATTCATCATCATGATTTTGTTTACCCCCCCCCCCCCCCCCCCCCCCCCACACACACCCCCCCCCCATCCTCGGTTTTTTCTCAGCTTCTATGCAGGCTATGACCTCACAGGAGCCGGCCCCATAGGGCAGACTGTGCCTCCTGCACTGTTGTCCTAATGCTAGTCAAACATCACTTTGAATGGCCAAACTCAATAGCGGCAGTGTTCGTTCTTGGCAGTGTAAATATTAGCGGAGCACACAGAGGTAGCAGGGGCTGCTCCGTGTGTAAGTGTGTGCCGAGTGTCGTGGCTCTGTCAACTCTGCGTCTACAAGGCACACAGAGATGACAATCAAGTTGGTTGAGACGAGAGGGAAGAAGAAGGAAAAGGAGGGCAGGGAAAACAGACAATGGAATCTAGACTCGCTTCTGCCTCTGGCACTTCCTTGTTTGACAAATAAAGACATTCCATTTTATCTAACGCAAACCTTCTTTCCTCTCATGTAGCAGTTGTTATCCAAACACTCATTTCTTATCTCCTTGTTAGCTTTAACAGTATTTTTTTTTACCTACTTTTCTCTGCCAACAAAAAACAAGTTGGTACTTAGTTATAATTGAAAGTCATTTGAACTTTTTTTATGGGGATTTAATTGTATTATGTGATACTTACAATGTCAACAAAAAGGTGGAAAATAGCTAAATTAAAAATAAAGTGTATAGAGGAATTGAGAAATATCTATTTGACTTAATAGCTAATCCCCTTCAAATAGGCTTCTGAGCAGTTGACCGTCTGGCCTACATAAACCAGACAACCAACTACAGCTCTGGATAAAACTTAAGAAGAACAACAGTTGAGCGCTGCATGCAGCACTCACCCAAATAAGTCTGTACACATATCATTCGATGAATATAAAAGTTCAGTGAGCATCAGGTTGTGGATCAAGTGTGTATCTTGTTCCAAACTGTTCCACAAACATATTATTCTGTAGAAACGTGGTGTTGAATGAGGCAGGTAGCTTTCTGTTTGTTCTTGCCTTTGGTTAGCTGTGGGGTCAAATAGCAGGTATTCAAACATATACCCATGCTTGACGGCCTTCATGCAAGATATGCAGCTGTGGAAATGTTTGCAGAGATTTACCACAGGGGGCAATAGGCATAAGGGACAGGAAGTACAAGGAAATGCATCGGGTAGAAAAGATACTTTTCAAACATTGTTTGCTCTGAACTCATTGCTGCAAAGTCAGAGTCAGTGATTTTTTAGACAGGCAAACAAACAAACACATATGATCATGAAGTTTTTCTTTTGATTACACTCAATGTGTTAAATTACTGTGTTTTATATTTTAACATATTCATATTTTTAATCTGTGGTTGTTTTTGCAATAAATAATGTCAAAAACGTTGCATGGGATTTTTTGTCACTATTATTGTTCACATGTCAATATATCAAGTACTTCTTCATACAGCATGCTTGTTTTTTCACCTTAAAACGAGAAAGGGATTGTCATTGTGCACACGGTATGGCCTCCCTGCCTGTAAACCTGTGTGTTGATGCACGCTCTGTCTAACGGATATGCATGTGCTTGCCTGGCCCTCCGGCTGCAGCACAACTAGCATCTACCTGTTTGTTCTGTTGGCTCCAGGGCCCTAGCTGTCACCTTGCACCCAGTCACACTGACAGTAGTGTGAGACGACTCCCGCTCTGGCCCGGGGCTACCTGCCGTCAACACTGCGCTGACTAACTGCTCTTCCTTTGGTCCAATAATCCAGAGAGTCAGGTCGAGAGTTGGAAGATTATCAGTGCATGTGTGTGTGCAATTTAAATTATATGTGTCTTCCCTCTTATGTGGGGACACATCAATCATTTTATGAGCGTTGTACATTCTGTACATTTCTTATCAATATCTGTGTGTGAGTGTCCGTATATGTGCATGAGCCTGTATTTGCATAGACATCTGTGTATCTCTGTTTGCATGGAACTGTGTGTGTGTGTGTGTGTGTGTGTGTGTGTGTGTGTGTGTGTGTGTGTGTGTGTGTGTGTGTGTGTGTGTGTGTGTGTGTGTGTGTGTGTGTGTGTGTGTGTGTGTGTGTGTGTGTGTGTGTGTGTGTGTGTGTGTTGTGGCAACCCGCCACGTTGAGCGCACCAACTCCTCCCAAACAGGACACAATTGCGTTGCGCAAAGCCACAAAAAGGCATGTTTAATTTACAGAACATAAAAGTCTCTCAAAACACAAATAACTTAAACCTCGGGAGGAATCAACGGTCCCCTTCTTCGTGGGTGGAAACCCGTCACCCACGAGGACCGGTCTCTCCTTGCAGGAGCTCCAGGGCTGGGAGAGCCCCGAATGAGTGGAGAAGCGGGCTATTTAAGCCCTGCTTCTCCACTTGTTCTTCAGGTGCTCTCAATATCCTTAATTGGCCTGTGTGTGTGTGTGTGTGTGTGTGTGTGTGTGTGTGTGTGTGTGTGTGTGTGTGTGTGTGTGTGTGTGTGTGTGTGTGTGTGTGTGTGTGTGTGTGTGTGTGTGTGTGTGTGTGTGTGTGTGTGTGTGTGTGTGTGTGTGTGTGTGTGTGTATAACGTACAAGCGTGCACATCCGTGTGAGCAGGTATCGTGTCCGGGGGTGTATGTGTGTCTTTGAATCTATTTTACTTTCTCTGCGATTGTGTCTGTCTGCAAGTTTGTGTGTGTTAATGTGTATCTCTCCCTGTGTGTGTGTGTGTGTGTGTGTATCCACTGTGTACGCTCGCCAGTTCGTGTCTTTGTTTGTGTGTATGTGTTCCCTGGCTCTGGGTAGGAGCCCTGCCAGGTGTGTGAGTGTGGCCCTGGCTCTGGGTAGGAGCCCTGCCAGGTGTGTGAGTGTGGCCCTGGGATGATTCTCATGCAGGCCCACGGTGCGCAGCGGAGGCAGCCACATAATTGCTCCTCTGAGAAGAGCAGAGCACGACCCAGAAGCCAGCTAGCAAGCCACTCATAGCATAACATAGCATAGCATAGCATTGTGGCTACCGACTGGAGAGGGTATGAGCCACCTTTGTGAACCGTCCAAAATCCATAGCATACAGATTTATGTTTTGTGTGTGTCAGCACCGTGTTCCCCCCACACTTTCCTAAATTCTTATGCCCTGCTTTCTAATCTCTCTTCATACCTGCTGTGTGTGACATACGACATGGGTCCACCCAGACAGCACTCAAACCTGAGTGTGAGGTGCTGGCTCAGTTTGGGTGGATGTTTAAGCCTGTGTGTGTGGGCCAGGGGGGAGGGGGCCTCCGTGTAGCCGCCAGTGTTCCTTCAGATGGTTGTTTTTAAGGCTCAGTCCAATGTAGAGCCCGATGACCCACCGCCCACCCATCAACCCACATCATCCATGTGTGAGTGAATGCATGCACCGTGACTTTGGGAAGTGTGTGTTGAGACCACAAAGTCCTAAATGACCCAAACAAAGTGTTTCATTCTTTGACATTAACACCACTCCAAAGTGTAAATAATTACTGTATTTACACCAAAAAATCCTTGAGGGAAAACTCATGTACTCCCGATCCAATCCTTGAAAACACTTTCTCTCATAATCCACACTATGAATTTAGTCTAAGAAGGGTTTTTCTCAGGCCACCAGTGCTCTGAACAAAGAGCCAGGTCAACTGTGTTGTTTAGGAATTATACATTTGTCCACCTCCAGGGCATAGGCAAACATTTGTATTTATATATATTATTTTTATATTTAGATACAGTATATCTTTCCACCACAAATATTTGTAGCGTTTTTTTTGTAGCATTTGTTTTTCCAAATATGTTGTGCTTTGAAGCATGCACATGATATATGAGCTTGTAAAAAAAGAAGGAATAATAGTTTTTGAATCTAGGATATAACCCTGTTTCAAATCTGATAGGGTAAATCCATCTTCAAAATATCTTGTTATAACTTGAAGTGTGTGTGTGTGTGTGTGTGTGTGTGTGTGTGTGTGTGTGTGTGTGTGTGTGTGTGTGTGTGTGTGTGTGTGTGTGTGTGTGTGTGTGTGTGTGTGTGTGTGTGTGTGTCCCGACATTGTTGTTGTTGATGACCTTTTAAAAACCACTGTGATTCTGGAAGTGGGTTGTTGCTTTGACATGTGTATGGACCTGTGTTTCTCCGATTTTTAAAAAAAAATACCAGCCATTAATACATGCTTTGACAGTAGCTGGTTATAGCACAAAACTAGTTGGACTAATTTATGGTAGCCCTCGACACGTTCATAGACTCCCTGTTAGAGGATTGTATATTGCTGGACTCAAGAAGAAGTACTCAACACAAATAGTGACTGCTCTGTGTCATCTGTATACATGGAGAAGGCGCTGTCTTCTCCATATTATCTCTACCCATAATATAACTATATATTTATCTCTACTGATGCACTTGGTTGTGGATACTTGCACAGTGATTGTTTGTGATGTTGTGCGTGAGACAAAATAGGCTCTTTATCAATATTTGGATGCTATGCTGTTATAGTATTGGTCATTCCAAATAAATTAATCAAATGTGTGTGTGTGTGTGTGTGTGTGTGTGTGTTTGTGAGACTGTGTGTGTGTGTTTGTGATTGTGAGTCTGTGTTTGCATGAGCTTGTGTGTGTTAGACCTGCGGAGCATTCCGGGCCGTATCCCATCTCTCTCCTGCTCTTCAGGGTGAGGATCACCTCCTGAGGAGGAGCAGAGCAGATTTATGAGCCAGTAAACCATGGATTTAGAACCTCTGGGGCGGACTGCATCGCCTGGGACCCACAGGGCTGTCACTTTGACTGGGGTCGGGTTTGGCGTGTGGAAATAACTGATGACACAGGATTCATCGCTGTCAGCTCCGGTGTCTGTTACGGCGTCGGCCGTGGATCCTAGCGGGAGCTAGGATCACTCTGTGACTTTTTTGTCTTTATGTTTCACGTTGTGAGCGGACTCCAGCTTCTCCGGAATCCTCCTTTCTGAAACTCATTCAGACACACCTGTGGATCATCATAATCAACACTTCCTGTTTATCTACTCCGGCTTCTCACTCATTCATCGGCAGATCATCAAACAGTCTAACTCCGTTAGTGGGGTTCCTGGTCTCTAGGTATCTTCGTCCTGATATTCAAGAGGGTTCTAACCCTCTGCTCTCGTCCAGATCTTCTCACTCCAGCGGCGCTGTTCCTCCACGCCGCCTTCCTGGTTCCTTCACCGACCCAGCTGGCCTCCCATACAAGTACAGTTGGAAATCAACACACAACATTAAATAAGCAATAGTTCTGTTCTGTTTGTTTTTCTTAAAATAATCCCAGTGTGGCCTTTGCTGTTACTCAGTCAACAGTGTCCAATAAATAAAATGTATAATAAATAGATATAAAATAATATACAATATTTTTTCTTATCTGTATCAAGCTTAATACGTGTTAGACAGACCTCTGTCTAACATGTCGTACCCAATTAAGTGAACTATCGCTTTGAATGATTGCTTTCAGCGTCTTTCATTTCAGTTGTTTTATCATTTATGGATGACTAAGATAATTTTGTTAATTGAGTGCAAATGAGTGATGGGTTTATTCAACCACGTTTTGAGTTTGTATTTCATAAGAACGTTTTTTGTTGATATAGAGCAGCTGTGCACTTTGACATTCCATATCGCAACTGGAAAGTCTCTTATCAGGGTGTGGATTCACTGCTCAGATGAAATTATTTACGAGTTAAGAAAACAGTTTTTGAGGCAATTCTTCTGCTTCCACTTTTTCCTAACCAAAGCAGAGACTGACTAACTGATGTACGATTCCAAACCAGGCTGTAACAAAGACAAAGCTTCAAAATAATCCTCATGCTCGTGCTAGAGGTCATTAAATGCAATATTTGATGATGTTTTAAATAGAGCCACATGTTATCTTAATTAAAGGTTGTGTTTACGCAAAATATCCAGAAAGTTTACACAGGTAAGCTATATCAAGAAGGCTGTTTTTATGGCTAGCTGTCATCACAAATAATCAAATTAAGTTTTAGTATTTCCTCTTGAAGTGCTACTAGTTCGATGTTTAGCTTATCTAAGCAAGCCTTCACAACAGTAATAATAAGGGAGTAGCCGTATTTGACTCTGGCTTTTGATTCAGAGATGACTATCAATGATACCTTCTTTCATAAATACTCTCCTGTCATCATGGTTTTCTAAAGCAGCTCTTTCGGACCAGAACATGAAAGCACTGTTTCGTCCACACTCACACAACATTGGTGTCTTGCTTTAAAAAGGAAGAGAGCCTATATTTACGTCTGCCACAGCTTTCGCAATCCATGTGTGTTCCCATTGTTGAGCTCCAGGCCTCCGTTTTTCTTTTGCCTTTGCTTTAGCACCTTCCATGCGCCCCGTTACTCACTCCGAGACACTTGGCCTTCTGTTGTCTTTGGAGTGCGAGGCTACGGTCAACGCTACGAAAACAGAGAGGAGCATTTTCCCCCAGTCTCTAAACGACGAGAATTAGTGTGAAAAACGTCATGTGGTTTCACTTGATATAAAGTGGATTGTTTTCATTTTATGTCTGTTTTGACATATTCTCAACACTCCCTGCTTGGATTCCACTTCCCCCCCCCCCCCCCCCCCCCCCCAAAGAGAAACTCACTCAGGTTTTCTGTCTAGGGTAAACTCTACTCTTGTATGGCTTCGCTAAAAGCCCCCCTGACCTCCGTCCAAACTCCTGACTCACTCTGACTTAGTTGTCAAGAAGTGTGTCATGTGGCAGGCCTTTTGGAAACATGGTACCACCGCAACACAGCTGTGTGAAGGAATATCCACCATTTAGTTCAGGAAATGGGAGGTCTTACCGTGAAATTGCCTAGTCATTAATCATGCAAAGATTGGAGGCGGAAGTTACCAAATTGGTTGTTATTGCTAATAGCTATTTCTCTGTCAAATACAAAATGTTCAATGATTTTTTTTGCATTCGTACTTTCCAGAGACATAATTATCATTTGTTTTTTCAATTCCGTCGATTGCCAGATTTAGTTGCCTCATATAATCTTACATCCTTCTGAATTGACAGCTTATTTGTAATGAATACACTTTTTAGGAATAGGCCTCCAAAACCGTCCACAGCATACTTTGTTTTGAAGCTAACATTTTTCTCAGCAGGGCTCGTAAAGAGGATTTGACAAAACTGGCGTAGTGTTTGATGACGACCAGTACTCTGAGGCTTTGTTGGGCTTTTAGGCTTGTGTGTGTAGCTTACTAGGTGTAACATTTCATAAAGGAGGCTCTGTGTAGACAACCCTGTATTCAGAATAACACACAGTTTTATACCCCCCGTCACTTTCTGACACAGATAATTAGTTCCCCAATCTAAAGATAACCATGAGGGAGCTGAATGTCAGCCGTACACAATTTTTTTTCATCATGAATCTGCATGGTATACTATATCAGTCAAACCGAACAAGGAACTATATCAAAATAAAGGCTTATTAAATGTATGTTCTAAATGAAACATTGAGCGGGATGGGTTTTAATTCATAAATTCTACATGGGGTTATCCATGGGGCTCAGGTAACCATATTCATACTAACCAAAACCATAGTTTTTTGGTCCAGATAATCACTCTACAAGGCTAATTGGTTAGCAGGGCGTTTAGAACCCCCCCCCCCCCCCAGTTGTGTCTTAGCTTAGCTTCCTGGGAGCCTGAAGGACTGGGCAGGGTACAAGGACGAGTGCAAGCATCCAGATAACCAAGGATTATGGGTAATCCCTGGCAGGGCCTTTTAAGCAGAGAGAGCTGATGAGGAGTGAACGAAGAAATTGATTTGTTACCGTAATGTTATCCTCTTCCCGCGGCCCAGCACAGTGAATTAGCACGTGGAACGGAGGGGCTAGGTAAATGTTCTGGGCCCAATGTGTATCCAAGCCTTAACTTGGAAGTGTGGAAAGTAAAATATACACTGTGTGTGGACTGTGTGTGCCTCTCCGTGTGTGTGTGTGTGTGTGTGTGTGTGTGTGTGTGTGTGTGTGTGTGTGTGTGTGTGTGTGTGTGTGTGTGTGTGTGTGTGTGTGTGTGTGTGTGTGTGTGTGTGTGTGTGTGTGAATACAAGGCCATCAACCCCTTTCCAGTTGACATATTAAGTATTGATGCATGTAAATACAACCAATTTGAAAAGTGTAAGACTATTTCTTCTGCAAATCTTAGAATGCCGTTTGAGACTGTCAAAGAGGGCTACTTGATGGCTTTTACCTGTCCTTAATACATCAACAATGTTATTCTTTGTAAGATCGTTATGGCTAGCCCTCTAACATCTGTGATATACAGGCCTATGCTGGGAAAGAAGTTTAAGCTCAGGTTAAGGCCGTTCATCTAGTTTCTAAAGAAGGGAAAACGGAAAAGTTCACAAAAAAGCTTAAGGAAAGAGTTGAGGTACGTAGCTTCTGTAATATTGTATGCATTTCAAAACACAACGAGATCCATTTTGTTCCGGATATTTACAGGGCACATTTCAGGGAGTTACTGAAGATGTGAAAGATAGAGGAATAGATACAAAAACAACAAGTTGTGTGACACCTGGTGCATTAATAATGCAGCAGTGGGAAGTATGAAAGGGTTTTGCTGCAGCCCAGTCAGTGACGAGCATGGGATGAACAGCGGGTGATGATTAGTCAAATCATGGAAGGATCCAGAACATGAATAAGAGATGAGAGACACGACCCCACTCGCTCCTTATGAAGTCTGTCTTCCAACCTACATTTAACTCACCCTACTAATTCACCTACTCTCATTACTAATTCCAATACCAAATTACTTTTCAAATGACCCTACTTTTCAAATTGCCTTACTAATTCACCTACTTGCTCACCTTACAAACTAAACAACTTACTAATTCATATTCTAACGCACATTACCTATTCACGATTAACTCACTTTACTTGTAATCTAACTCATCCCAATAATTCACCTTATTTATTCTACTCTTTCAGAATTGGTCCTTGTTTTTTAACATTAATTATTATCATCAATGTGTTAAGGTCAAGATATCTCAGACAAATCTATTTCCATCTCCCCATATATTTTAGACAGGAATGGTGTCTTAACAACGGATAGTGGTTCTGATAAATTACCCTTGAAAATGTGTGTGTGCACACGTATATGCATGCATGTGTGTGTGGCTGTGTGTGAAATGAGTATCAGCCGGAAGGCTTGAATCAGGTGGGGTTGCGTAAACGAGCGCCTGTATAACACCTGTATAATTATGTGGTTTGGACCTGTTCTGTGTTCAGTCTTGTCTTGAAAAATACAGGTGTGACCATAGGTTACACCCAACCTGTGACACCCCTCCATTCTCTCTCGGCCTCATCCCAGCTCTACCTGCTCCTTCTTGCCCTCCTACTCCTCCTCCTTCCCATCTTCCCCCATCCTTAACCTACTCTTCCTGCTCTCTCGCACATCCTCCCAGCTGGTACAACCTGGTCCATCTTTCATCACTACCGTTCTCTTAGCTATGACACACCAGCCCACTGTTTTACACTGTGTGTGTGTGTGTGTGTGTGTGTGTGTGTGTGTGTGTGTGTGTGTGTGTGTGTGTGTGTGTGTTGTACCTATAAAAATGATGAGTGAAGGATGTATTCAATAAAACATAACCTCAAAGACACACAAACAAATCAAGGCCCTTCAGTAACTTGGCAGCATTATTATTATCACTAGTATTATTTATCAAAAGTATTGCTGACATAACATTCTGGCATACACATCACTGAACGAGCCCTAGGCGTGACTTGTTAAGTATGCTAGCTATGTTATCTCTTATGAAAAGCCTTATAATAGGCTGTGTGATTATAGACCGCCACATGCGATGTGCGTTATTCTTGGTTCCCAGGAACACTGTCGTCTAATATATTCAAACAAATGCTAGAATAAGCTAGTTTTTCTTATTTTATTCCCAGAGAGTGATTATGTATAAGTTGACATTCCAGTGCAGTGCCATTGCCAGTTAAACTCTTGGTGTTATCAGAGCAAATACTGGCATTGGTCCTGCAGAGATAAGCCGGTGAGAGACAGAAATTGGGGCAGTCCTTAAACGAGTGTCTCTCCTCCCTCTGTTAAATTGATGGTCTTTCTCTCCACATCTCACCTTGCTGCGCCTGCTGGTCTACCCTGGAGAAAGACATGTCTGAAGCCGTCCAGCTGGCTCCCGTTCAGTCAGGCCCCAACCTTTAGTCCCCCTCCCTCTCTGCTCGAGCCACGCCTGCTGTGCTCTATTACCTGGTACTCCTCTTGACCTCTGTGAAGCCAAACAGGGTGACTGATTTGGGTACAGGGAGAGGAGGATAAACATGACGCATCATAGGTTTTGTTTGTTTGTTTCTTAGGGTTTTAAGAATGGTCAGGTTGGATTTTGGAAAGACGTAACAATAAAATGAAAACACTTGAAACAGGTTTCAGAGCAAGTGATCTGATCGCATAATCGGTAATCAACACAGGTAGGAATTTCACTAACAAAGGACACGGAGGGAAAACATAAGAGCGTGGGGTTTGGCAGGACTGTGCATGAATAGTGCACATTGTGTGTTGCTATTTAAAATAATCAGGTTGAAAATGTGGTTGCAATTTGTGAATTGTACTACAATCATGATTTCAGTATGAATGCCATGGAGTTACTTCATGTATCCTAGGAATGTATCCTTCAAAATACCAATCATCTCTCCACTAGCCAATAAAATGTAACCTTGTCAGCACCTTTTTTTTTAGTGTTTAAAGATTGCACTCATTGGTCGGAATAAAACCTCCAACAGCAAATTGTTGCAATACATTCAATCTTTTGACCAACTTTTGAAGATAAATCCAAACATATGTGAAAATTTCTCCAAATAATCCAGGCCATGTCTTGTCAGTGTAAAGATGTGGGAAAAGTGGTATTTTGAATCATTGTCTCCTGTTTAAATCACTAGATATCAAACTTTAAACTAGATTTTAACTGTTAAAAGGAACACTGAAGATACGATTTAACTACAGTTTCATTATTTTTTCCATCCTTGGCTAGAGGGCAGGCTACCTGCATTTGCAGGAAAGCTGGGATCCATGGAAATGTGAGATTTCTCTGAGTTCTGCTTGTACAGTAGCGTATTACAGGTCCTCATGATTTACATGAACTATGGAATGCAGCATGTAATCCCCACAACTTGATGCTCTAGAAGCGTATATGTTATATATGCTTATATCATACATAATATACTATCATAATGACCTCCTGCCCGGCCGCAGTAAAACACGTTGCACAGTGCTTCTCCCTGGTTCACTCATGGTCACAATCCATCATGTCCGCAGTCTGATTAATGATGTCTTTTAAAGGTTGCCATCAACGTGCACTATTCACCGACTGGACTACCTCAAGCTTAAGTGAATATGAAAACTCAAATTGAAGTCAGCTGTTCTGTAGAGCCAAATTCCATCAATGTGGGATTGCGTGGATTAAGCCCAAATTCAGCTTTAGAAGGATCCTGGTCTTCTGGAACAGCAGCCTTTTTGCGTGCAAAGTCCCCCACCCAGCGTTGATGGGGGCTCCCCTATTGATGTTCTTAAGGCGTCAAATAATGCGGGTGCCCTCAGGAAAATATAACGAATCCTAAGAAGATTTCCATGCAGGGCAGAGATGGTACTTGACCAGGTTTAAATGGATGTTGACAATTTCAATGAGGTTGTAATAATGTAAATATTATGAAAGGATCTGCAGGAGGAAAGGGAATTCCACCCTTAAACATTGACACCGCAGTTTATCTAGGAGTTGAAGAAAAGACACTCATCTTTTCTCTAGATGTACAATCCTGGCAACGTTATATACGGGCCGAGGATAGGGGAGCCCAAACGCACGACAACAGACGAGGGTTGTCAAGTACAAATGTTTTATTCCCAGAGAATGAGCAGTGGCTGGTCGTGTGGAAGGCCAGCCGGGTCGGTGTGGAAACCAGGAAAGCGGCGTGGTAGGACAGGAGATCTGTCCGGAAACAGTGGGTTAGAACCGCACAACCTTGAGTGTTGGAACAAAGAGACATGGACGCCAGGAACACTACTAACATAGCTAGATGGTTTTTACGATCTGTGCGATAAGTGGTTGGGAAGCCGGGGTTGATAAGCAGCTGTGTTGATTATGATGATCCTCGGGTGTGCATGTTTGAGAAGGAGAAAGGAGGAGTCCAGAGCAGCTGGGGTCGGCTAGCTCCGCCCACAACAGGAAAGACAAAACACGCATCCTAACTCCCGCCAGGATCTACGGCACACGCAGTAACAGACAATATCATTATCAATCAATATCTTGCCTTGTAACCTTTTTGATAGAATAATCAGTATGTGGTATGATTCATAAACAAGTTTAATATCCTTACCGGATCTACAAGTTAGACTTTGTAAATTCTAACTTCTTTATCTTTAAAAATAATAATTGAATAGTCATTTGTTGCAATGCATTACCATTGTTTACTTGGAATACTGAATTCAGCATGTATCTGCTGCATTCATTTCAATAATCTATGTATAAGCTCTTTATCGTCACTGTTCTTCATGCTCTGCATTACTTAAAAGCAGTGTCGTTTCCAATAAGCGCCTTTCTCATTTTCTTGCATAAGCTGCTTAAGGATGACAGACAGAACACCACTGGCAAATGTCAACTCGGGTTAAGACAACATTCAGGGAATGTGATCTCGCAATGGATGATGAAAATCACTTACACACTGTAAATGGGCTGCCTGTCACATATCAGGATTGTAAACAGCCTTCTCTCTATCTTTGACGTACAATCTTGGCTGTAAGCATGTTTTCTAATCCATAGATGTCATGCGAAATGAGATGCAGTTAACACAACCTACTTGTTTATAATAGTATTCTCTGGACATTTGTGTTCTGTATGATTGATATAACTCATTTGGTGCGTTAATGGTGTTGTAAATACAACACAAATAACGCTTCCTCCCTCTCTGCTCCTTCCGTCCTAGACTGAAAACAAAAATTGCCGACCTTCCTTTCCGTAATTTTCTGTCTGCATATCCCGCCCTATCCCGATGCGGTGTGTGTAGAAGTCAAGTAGCTTAATATTGCTGCCGTTTCACTTTCTCACCTGAACAGCACTACGGTACAGGTCAGAATCATTTCCTATAGAGTTAGATTGAGCTCTATCCTGAGATAAGCATCTCCTTGGCTAAAGCACCAGATGGGGCTAGTTAATGGCGTGCCTCTGCGATTTATACCTCGGCAGAAATAATTTTCTCTGCCAGTCCACACCACATGTTTTTGGAACCTGCAGGGAAGACAGAATAACATAAACAAATGGCCTCCGGAGTAGGAGATAGCTGATAGCTGAACATAAATTTTTTTTATGGAAACCTCATAACATCCATGGACTCCAATGTGTTTTATTCATTTTCAATGTTCATAGTTTTGTGGATGGTCCGGTCCCTCAATTATCCCCAGATTACTTTGACCCTTATTACTCTCAACAATATTTTCTGTTTGATGTTTACTTCCAAGAAACTCACATGGTTGCTCTTCAACAAGCAATTCAGATCACATACAATTAAATAGTTTAAAGCCATCAAAATCAAACGCGAAAGCGATAACTTGTACTGTTGAGGAAACTAGTTGAATTAAACGTAGCTGGGAAAAACGTTCCTGCTGTGATATCAATATACAAATATAAACTATACACTAGAATATGCACATGGGAGACATGTGTGTATTTGTGCACAAGTGCACATGGGAGATAAAACCACAAACACACATGAAAGTGATTCCAACAAAGGCCAGCTTAGAGAGACCCATATGAGTCAATATAAGCACATGTCAAAGGCACACGCGCACGCACACGCACACACACATGCATCTGCTGCAATCCCCGTGGATGAGAGGGAGTAAAGTAAGCTGTTATTATGCCATCATCACTACAGTGCCATCTGAAAACAGAACAAATGCATACAGCTTGTAGAAACGCAAAACAAAAAGGGGGCCCATATATCAAGCCCTCAATAGAGCAGGTAAATAGTAGCCTGGCTATTGCCAGACCAGCTCAATCGTAGATTAAGCTTGGTCTGGGGAGGCTGCTGTCATTTTCTTCAGCACAAGAGGCGTTATCAACGGGCGTAGTTCAAATGACTGTACGCAATTGGATAGTCCTTCAACAATCCAGGTGACGTGCTATGCAGTGTGATGGGAAAACTCGAGGCAGGTGTCAACAAACGTGATTGTTTTGTAGCACAGTCGGTTTGCAATGCCTTTATTGCAGGTTGTGCAATATTAATATGAAAGTGGAGGGCATAAACAGTCACTCGAGCAATATTTTTGTTAAAGCTAAGAAGCCTATGAGCATCGCTGACAGGTTTGCAGGCATAGGATCGACGGTCGTGCGAGAATCAAAGCCAAATCCGCTGCGTTACTGGTCCCTCACACCTTGAGCCCGATTTGACCGCGGATAGCTGACGCAAGGAGGAGCACGGGGGAGCAGCATCTTCATCGGAAGATGTTGAATAAACCAAAAGCTGATGACGCCGTTTCCCTGTCGTCATTGTGTTACACCAGCCAATAGTGCGCAAGGGGGAAAAGCCAGCTCGGTGATTGGCTCCAGTAAAAGCAGATCTGAAACAGGAAGAAAAGTATTGCTACTCTCCAGCCCTTGCTACAGGGCAAATTCAAATCTCCGGCAGAATTGGCTGGGGTTACCCAGCCCAAGTAAATGGCCCAATTAATACCAGGCTCTGTACAGAGAGGGGAAAAGGGAAATTATGAACTGGATCTCAATATCAATAAATTCTTTCCAGATGTCATCCTTGCTTGTTTATATTTCAATTAGAGCTGTCAAGCGATTAAAATATTTAATCGTGATTAATCGCATTAATGTCATAGTTAACTCACGATTAATCGCAAATTATTTTTCTATGCTAAATATCCCTTGATTTTTTTTGTCCCATAATTCTTCTCATTTTAATTCTCTTATCAACATGGTGAAGTGCATCGGCTTGCCTTGTGCAAATGATTTTTTATTGATAACAACATTGGCATATACTGATCAAAACAGGACGATACAAAAAAAGAGCCTATAGTGCAATTAAACGACTGCTTTGAACAAATGTCATTTGAACATAGCAGTCAGGCTACTGCTTCTTTGTTTTGAGCCAAAGAAAAAAAAAAAAAAAATATATATATATATTTTTTTTTAAATAAAATAATTGCGTTAATTGCGCGATAAATTTTTTAACGCCGTTAAATTTGGTTTGCGTTAACGCCGTTAATAACGCGTTTAACTGACAGCTCTAATTTCAATACCTCCATTCTCCGACCTCCATTCTGTTCCCTTTGCCTCGGGGTGCTACAGTCGGCTGCCGGCAGTGGGCAGACTCCCCCACTTTCCCCCAATACCGCCCGGCTTCTTGAAACACATATGACAGGCCTATTAAAATGAGTGATCTCCATTGGCCCAGCTCGGCCTCATCCTCTCCCCCTCCACAGCTACCTCTGTAGCCAGACACAGGGCAGCGAGCCTGGCCATCCCTGGGGCAGCGGCAGCAGGCCCCTGAGAAGCGGACGGGCAGGTGGGCGGGCGGGTGGGTGGGTGGTGTGGGGTCGGGGGGTTGTAGATTAGATGACAGCGTTGCACAGCTGCCACCGATGCAGCTCCTGGTGTTGTCTCGCCCGTCTCAGCCAGGCCAGCGGAACATGAACTCAGGCACCTTGGGGGGAGTGAGATCTATCAGAGGGGGGAAGAACACACACGCAGGAGCACACACACACGCACACACACACGCACGCACGCACGCACGCACGCACGCACGCACGCACACGCGCACGCACGCATGCGCACACACACACACTCATGCACACACACACTCATGCACGCACACACACACACACACACACACACACACACACTCATGCACACACACACACGCACACACATTCATGCACACTCATGCACACACACTCATGCACACACACACACACACACACACACACACACACACACACACACACACACACACACACACACACACACACACACACGCACTCATGCACACATACACACATACACACACACACATTCACATGTCTGTGAGATATGCTGAAATATTTACACACACATAGAAACAATCAGTGTTCTAGGGTGTTTATGTCAGCCATTTTATTCATAACTTTTAAAACTCATTCAATCACCTTTTGTAATTAGCAATGCATCTCATACACAAATAGCGACGTAAGGATCATAAATATCGTATTGCCTTTGGCACATGAACATGTGGATATTCCTGTAGTCGCAAGCACAGCTATGAAATGGAGAAAGAAATATCTGATAAAAGCATTTACAGTGCATAATAACGGCCCTCTCTCCATGTATAATAAAGTAGATTAGTTTTATTGTCACCACCTTTTGCTGACAATTATATGTTGTTCTATGATATGTATTTTAATTATATGATTCATAAATATGCAACATCTCTTCTGTGAGAATGATATCAGTATATTTTCCACCCACTAAGGAAAAATACCATGTAAAGGCACGTTTGCAAATAGATCAAAATTGCTGCTGATACTAAATTATTATTATGATAATAATTCCAAGGACACTTAATATACAATCATTATATAACCCCATGTGTAACCATCAAATCTTAAAGAAGTAATTTCAACCAACCTGTTTTTAATTGACTTTAGTCAAAGTAACCAGAAAATCAAGGAAAAAAAAAAGCGGGACAAAAGGCATTTGAATTCCTTCCACATGGTCCACAGGAGCGAAGCGTCCGTGTTTTCAAACAGCTTTCAAAGCCATCAAAATAAAAAAGGCCAAAGTGTTTGAAACTTTCCGCCATGACACCTTGGCTCGTCTTTGAATTGTAAATATGTTGGCACGAAGAGAGTGTGCCTACTGCTGCTACTGAATTACCTATTCCTTTGGAAGGACTGCCAAGTGTGTGCGTGCATACATGCGTGTGTCTGTGTGTATGTGTGTGTGTGTAACTTGTATGTGTGTGTGTAACTTGCGTGTGAGAGGCTTCCTCAGAGGACCAGAGCTTCACTCTGCTGTCTCTCCCAATCCACCCTGATCAATGGCTAGCGCCTGGATGAGCCAACTCCCTCACTGGGTTAGAGAGCCCGAGAAAGCAAAGCGCTTTTTCTTTAAGTTAAAGTTAATACATTTACGTGTGTGTGTGTGTGTGTGTTTGTGTGTGTGTGTGTGTGTGTGTGTGTGTGTGCATATGTTTGATACATTTGCTTGTGTGTTAAGACATAAAGAAACAGAAAGGCTGGGAAAGGTAAATGCTGCAGAGGAATTGGTGTATAGATGGCTTTGGCTGAACGCTGTGCTATTGTCTCTCTCTCAAAGCTCTCCGTGATCCAGTGTAGGGATGCAGACAGAAAGATCTGGTGATGAACAACTATTTCTGAACCTAAAGAAAGCATTCATGTAAGAAAGTGGCCTACATTTTGTATTTTTTAGCTGCTTCCTATTCCATGCAGGTAACGTTGAGATTTGCACAGGGCCTGAATAAGAATAGCTCCCCTAACCATTTTTAGTGATCACACTATCAGTGTGAGGGTGGGTGCGTGTGCGTGAGAGTGCGGGTAGGTAAGAGTGTCTGTGTAAAAGGCTATTTAAAATATATAAACGCGTGGGGGGAGGGATAATAAGTGATTCGAGTGTGTATGTATTTGTGGCTATACATACAGAGAGGAGCCAAATATTGGTGTGTGTGTGTGTGTGTGTGTGTGTGTGTGTGTGTGTGTGTGTGTGTGTGTGTGTGTGTGTGTGTGTGTGTGTGTGTGTGTGTGTGTGTGTGTGTGTGTGTGTGTGTGTGTGTGTGTGTGTGGGAGAGTGAAAAGTAGTGGACACAGTAAGTGTGTGTGTGCGTGCACGTGCATGCCCTTCCAATCAGTGGGGGCTGTGGCCGGCTGAGTGCCCTGCTCTCGGAGGCAGCCATCTGTCAGCTGACGCTTGGTCGCCACGGCAATCAGAACGCTCTGCGGCGCATCCAATCTGTTCCACTGCAGGTAGGGCAGTGGGAAGACCGCCATCACCACACACACACGCACACACTTTGTTTATTTCTCCTCTACTGCCAGACACTTTCATCAGCGCTTCCCACTATCTCCCCTGCCTAATCTCTCTACAACTTTACATCCATATCTGGTTCTCTCTGTCTCCCTGTCTAGATGTACCATAACTTGGATATGTGCGTGTATATATTGAGCAGAAGTTGTGGACACTGTTGAGAAAGTCACCTTTAGTGTTTTAAATATGCGTGTTCATCTACTCGTGGTATTTGATCTTTACAAGTGACACCACTATAGCATAACACCCTAGACATCTGTGCACGCCATTTAACCGCATTGGTTTGTAAACGTCCTCAAAGGCCAGATTGCCTCATACAGCATCCAGCCAGCTGTTACGCGGCATGAAGACGTTTAACAAGAAGTGGAAGTACCAGATCTTATTCCTGACATCACAACACTTGTTTTTGTTTTTATAGGGGCTTTAGCGTTGCATCAATGGCAGCTCCATGCTAAATGTAGTGCTTCAGCAATCACCGCAGCCTGCCAAACATGTCATGCTTATAGCCCTTCCCGCGCCAGGTGGGGCCCCTCACTCGCTCCCCTTCGCCAGCCCCTGCCTTGGCACCACAGCCTGCAGTTAATCTGATCAGAGCCATGCTAATGGCAGGAGGCAGCCCTCCAAACCAGCCCGCGGGCCTGGCCAAGGAGCTCGGTGTCGCGGGGAACTGTGACATCCAGAGCCCTGCGCGCCTCCAATGAATAATTTAATGTTACCCAGAAGAACACAGCTTCAGGGGGGGAGGGGGGGGGGGGGGTCTGCTATCTCATTAGGCCTTCGGAGCAGATGTGGAGAGCTGCTCTACTGTCAAATTTGGGGTGGGGGGCGAACCAGCATCAGACGTTAGGGCCTTGGGAGGGCCCGATTTCCAACATCTTTCGTAAAGTCGCTTTTGCTGCCATTCACCTTTGTTTTCCTTTGGACATGTTAATATGCAACATATATTTATCTTTACGGATTTTCTGACTTGTTTTCACCAACACTTTCCGTAATCCTCAATCTCCATCTCAGCACACATTGTCAATAATGCTGAGTGCTGCGGAGGTGGACAGCCTGTTGCAGCCACCAGCCAATAGATGACAGCCACAGCCAAAACGGCAGTATCCGTTTCAGCCAAAACGGCAGTATCAGTGAAGCGTTGCAGCATATGTCCCGACATATATCAATTAGCCACCTATGGAGCTTCTGTGGCTCCTCTGTGGGCTACCGTTGCTAAATGTTGAGATGTCAAGGTTATTTCTGTATGAAAGGCTATGAAACTAAAACGTAAAAAACACGAAAAGCATCAGGGATTTACTAATATTTGGCCCATTGTGCTTGTACTTTTGAACAATTGATAATACCATTGTGCGTCGATTTCATATCCCTGAACAAAGCTTAAATGTGCTTCGGTTTTTTATTTTCTTTCACAAGACTAGTTGAGAATCAAGCTCTAGAGGCTAGAGAGAGCTACAGAAGACCCACACAAGAGGGCAAGCGAAGACGGAGCAGCAACAGGAACAAACTGAGGCCCCGTTTACACGAAGGGAAAACGCAGATATTTTCACACGGTTTGGCCTCCCATTTACACAAACGCCGTTTTTGTCACAGAAAACGGCGTATTTATGCGTTTTGATGTAAACGATAACTTTTTTGAAATGTTGTGTGCACAATGTTATTCTTGAGAACGGAGGGGGGGAAATATTTGTTTCTATAAATACCCTGCTACGTATAGACGTGGCCTGAGCGGCTTAAGGAGGACACACAATAGCCCTAACCCTAACCCTCAATATCCACTGATGTGGATATTGTGGATATAAGTGACGCCAAGGTTAAACATGTTCCTTGTGGCTATATTACACGCTACTGGCTGCTAGGGCTGTGTATGTTTGTGTGGGATGTATATGTGTATACACATAAAAATTATTTCACACCACAAAAAACAATGATTAGATTGTACTTGCCATGTTGTTGTTGGCCTGATCTCATCTCTTCGTTTAGTGGCTTAATGTACAGACTCATTGATTCATGTTGCATAACAACAACGGTCGCTAACTCTGCAATCAAATGATTGTCATTGCTGCTGCGTCAATAACAGCCCCCCCCCCTTCCATTGTTGTGAATAATTGAATTGTAAAGGGTAAGGAGAGTGATAAAGGGACATGAAAAGGCGAAGTTTGCGATTATGCTGGCAGTCTAGTCATCGGTGCCATAATGCAAACATTATGGCATATGGAATCTGTCCCGGAATAAAATAAAAAGCTAATGGAGTCACTTATACTCCTGAATGAATTCTTCACACTCATTGTCCCTCGCTGCTTTTGGCTCCATTTTTGAAATGCCACTGCCATTGTTTTGAAATGGTTGGGCGAGCAGGCTGTTCCACACGGCCCCATTGTAAGCCTATGCATATGTGAGCATATGCCTTTCAGTGGTGCCACTGCCTGCACCTCAATTGTGTAAGATCAGGTGGCTTGGCGAACAAAACGTCGGGCCTAACTCCTGGGGATTATGTTGGTGAATAGAAACGGCAGGGTTTTAAATAAGGTACATTGACTCCATTCATTCAGCTCCATTCTAGCCACTGTGGCTGCCCAAATCCCCTTCACGTGTTACCTCTCACATATCCACCTACTCACACTCATACATTCACGCACCAATGGCATGTCTTCCACACTAGGTGACAAGCAGCCTGTTGGTGGTGGGGGGGGGGGGGAAGGGGGGGGGGGGGAGGGGGGGGGGGGGGGCAACGTGTCTTTATTACAAAGTAAGGAAAATGGAATTAACAAAATGGAGCAATGAGGCAATCTTAATTTGTCGTTAACTAAATAAATCGTTAACATGGTGTCAAAAAGTGCAAAAAACGTTGTGTTACATCCGTCAGAGGGGAGGTCATGTTAAGCCAAACAACACAATGTTAGACTGATGACAAGTTAGGGTTGCCAGGAAGGGACACTACTGGTGATGACATTGGATGACAGTCGTTCATTGTGTGTCTGTGTGGGTGCACGTTTGCGTCCGTGAGTGTGAGTGTATATGCGTGCGTGTGTGTGCAGAACTTTCATTAATGCATGCATGAATCTTTCTGTTTTTCTGTATGGGCAATGTGCACTGTGCATTTGTTAAGCAAACCATGTTACCATTATTGTAATTTCCATTATTTACTATATACATTATTAGGGCCCGACCGATATTGATTTTTGAGTGCCGATGCCGATGCCGATTATTTTCAGAGAAAAATTACGATTACGATTTAATCGGCCGATTAAAAAAATAAAAAAAATAAATAAAAAATAAACATAGAAAACGTAGTTTTTGATACCTTAAATATACTTTAAACACTTTTGACGAATATGTGAATTGAATGCAGAACCTTTGAGTGTTTTAGAATACATTTACAGTCAAAAATGAGTGTAATGTAAAATGTAAAATAAATAACTAACTCCCAATGTGCTGCGCTCGTGAGCAGTGACTAACACGTGCGTGCTGAGCAGTATGGTCTCACCGTTGGAGTCTACAGTATAACAAATTAACATGGCCTGGGACCTAAAGAAAAACAGGCACAACATGCTCAAACAACGCGTCTTGTGTACATTGGTGAGGTGAGTGCGCAGCTGCCTGAGCGAGCGTGCTTTCATGTTGTACGGTAAAATTCAATCTCCTCTTTTTTACTCCAGCTAAAGTTGTTAGTTAGCAAGGCGAGTAGGAGCGCAATCTGCAGGATACTAATGGCAATAACATTTATAAAAAAAATAATAATAATAAAAAAAATAAAAAAAAATCGGTTGTAATCGGCGTCTTTTTGGCCGATGCCGATTATTTAAAAAAAGGCTATAATCGGCCGATTAAATCGGCAGGCCGATAAATCGGTCGGGCCCTATACATTATAAACTTAACGGATCATTCCAAACAACACACAAGAGACTGACTTACCACACACCTATGCAGAGTAAGCCACACGCACACATAAAACAGCTCTCCAACTGTACAGGTATTTGCGATTCTAACCGTGTCTGGGTCTGCAGTCAAACCCCCCCAAACACACACACACACACACACACACACACACACACACACACACACACACACACACACACACACACACACACACACACACACACACACACACACACACACACACACACACACACACTAACTCACACATTCATAGCGCAACACAAGCAAAACCTAGCTGTGCAACCATGCGTGTTAAGGGCTGTTGAATATCTGTCATGAAACACAGCAAACAGAGATGACATCTTAGCACAACAGCTGCCAAAACAAACCAGACCTTGCAGACGGAGCATGGCGGTAGGACTTAGCAGTGTCATTCTCACTCCAACAGTGGCAGAACATGCCGGTAGCCTCAGACTTTTAAAAACTTAGTCATTTCCTGAATCTTTAATAGCTATATGCTTGTTTGGATTTTATAACCCTCCTTGATTTGTGTTTGATTTTCTACTATAACAATTTTTTAACTTTTTCAATGTTTTCTACCTGGCACAGTGCTCAAATAAAGGAGGCAGTAGCCCTTAGGCTACATATGAATACAACAACAGGAAACAATCTGAAATATATGGAATATCTTATCATACAATTCCTGTTAAATGTTAAAACACAACAAAGGTCTAAATTACACATATAAAAACCAATCATGAAGCAGATTGTCTGTTACCCTGGGTTAACATTCAATGTTAAATACAGGTCTGCAAGTAGTCAAAATGAAGTAAATAATAAATGAAATACAAATAAATATATATAATATTATTATTATATATATTTATTATTATGACCTGTTCAAAATATGTATTATTTATTCAGGGGAATCTTTATTCAGCTTTGTGATAGTGAGTACAGTGGCTTGTACCTCAAGCTGATTCTCCATGACATTTCTAGCCCTGACAAAACAATACCTTGTTGTTTAGCAACCACAAGTTGTACTGGTCTGGCTGTTAAGTCATTTTAAATATACAGCATTTTTTCGAGTTCTTGCTTGTTTCTCTATTGATAGACCCGTGGCGTCTTTATGCACCAAAGGTTGTGCGCCAAGCCGCTGCTATTCAAAACAAAACCACAACGCACAGTGAAGTTCAAAGCATTGCAAAACAAACAAGCCCAGCAAGCCTGGTAGACACACATTCTTTCTGTTTTTATTTTTTTCTCTCTTTTTTTTTTGTAAGTATTTCCTAGCCACAATATTCTAGAAGATTGGCCTATGATACAAGTGCACTGTATTAAACAAGTCCCCACCAACATCAGCTAGTTCATTAACAAGTCCATACAAGTTAATGGTGAGATTAATATCAATATTTTGTATGATTTGTCAAGAATGTACGATAATGCTGTCATTTTTATGGGTTTGTTAACCTGGACCTTGCATATTGGCTGCCAAATCATTAGCTACAATCTTATTGATACCACATTCAGGATGAAACTGTATGATTCACATCTAACTCGTGACTGGTTGCTTGTCACACCCACACACACACACACACACACACACACACACACACACACACACACACACACACACACACACACACACACACACACACACACACACACACACACACACACACACACACACACACACAAGAATGTCAAGAATGTACGATAATGCTGTCATTTCTATGGGTTAACCTGGACCTTGCATATTGGCTGCCAAATCAATAGCTACAATCTTATTGATACCACATTCAGGATGAAACTGTATGATCCACATCTAACTCGTGACTGGTTGCTTGTCACACCTAAAAGTATGCACATTGAATTACAGTTGGAAGGAATACTGCCTGGATTGCAAATGATTGCATTTGCCACAGAACATCATCATCATATTGACATGCTGTCCGGCTCATGCTGTGTCACAAATATGCCTGATACAATTGCAATATTTGTGGTGGGGTTTAAAAGAAAAAGAAAAGAAGAATATATTCATATCATTTTAAAGGGGCTGGAATATCTTCTTGTAGGTGTTTGATTCCCAGCCATAGGTAATGGGTTTAAACCCCAATGTCCACAGTCTACTTCTAGAAATCCTACAGCAAGATGCCTGCACCACTACCTGTTCATTCATGTCATGTAGAAAAAGAGTAAGAGTTTGCTAAATGTGTAAATAATTCATCGTAATACATCCAATACGACCCAAGATGTTTTCTCTGTAAGACGGATCAAGATGTGTGCATTTCTCTCATACTCAGGTGATGTTTGGGTTGTTTTGGTAGGTTGGGTTGGGATTCTCTTGGGTTTATCAACATTTATTGATTTGCAAGGCTATTACTGTATCTTCAGAGAACTGAAGATTCAATGCATTCAAGAAGACCAAAGGACACGCCTGCCAAGACAAATAAACCAGAGAAATGCAACCCTCACCCCCTTCCCCCCATACTTACTCATTTAGTGTCCTGTGCGGAACATATTCCACGGGCTATGCAACCATAACTCTCCATTTTAATTAGCCACGCATGATTAGAAGGCACATAGGAGGATCACAAGTGGTAATCAGCGAATGGAGTGCCCTTCCGCCTGGAAGCCCTGTGCTGCTGTTGTGGTTGCTGATTGAGGGTTAGAACACCACTCACAACCATGATTAACACTCCCATGATTAACACTGATGCGAGGGGTAGGGCCAAGGGGTGCATGTTAGACCTCCATGGGATTACGCACTGTTCGGATTGAATGGAAAAAAATAAATCATTAGCTACCATAGCAACTAATGTCTCTGTTAGGGGATGGGTTGTTCTGGCCTCTATCGGGGTCCCTTGGATGTACTGTTGACGATGAGGATTCTGGTACTGTTTACTGAATATTTATTTTCCAAAGTGTCGTTGAAGCCTGGGCTTTAGTCGTAAAGGTCAGGTATTCTTCCTTCATTTTTTAATTCGGATGCTTTTATCCAAATTAACCTACAGGGAATTGCAGATACATTCATGCATTGAAAAGGATGCTTACAGATAGACTGCACATATTGGGGTTCAAACCCAGGACTTTCTGTGTGGGAGTAAAAAATAAATAAAAAACACACAAAAAAAAACGAACCACTAGACTATCCTACACCCAAATCAGACAGTATCATATGGTGGAGAAAAATAGATAGATAGATGGATAGTAATGTATTGTCCACAAAGATACATTCATTTTCACAAACAATAGGGCACATAATTAAACACGGTGCATAAACACAAAAGCCAAGATGTAATAACACAATAAAACACAAGACAAGAAACCTGAATACACATTAGAAAGGTGATTACGGGCTATTGACTAGGGAGTGAAAGGAAGGAGGGCAGAAGGGACAAGGCTTCTGCGGAAACATGCACTTCAGCATCTGAGGCATCAGACTATGTAAAACAGTTCAGTCAACAATGCCTGCCAAAGTAACTGCCTCTTGTTTGTCCAAATATCGGTTGAAGAGCTAGTTAATACTTTTTCCCATTACTCATGGAAAAATGTTAAAGGTCCCATGGCATGCCACCAGGTGTGGTGTGATTAGCCGGTACAAGCCGTTTTGGAAATCTGCCCCTTGTGACATCGCAGGTTGACACGCCCACCTGTGATGTCATAAGGGGCAGATTTCCAAAACGGCTTGTACCGGCTAATCACACCACACCTGGTGGCATGCCATGGGACCTTTAAAAAGCAATAGAATCATGTGAAAACTAGGTTGGCCATCGCTACCAACTGAAAAATCTGTGTTTTGATTTGGCCGGCGCATTCATTCTCTTCTTCTGTCTGGCTGTCAAAACACTACGCCAATTCTCTGCTCGACCAAGCAGCGATTAGTTGACCCAAATTAATGACGATTAATTGGAAAGCGTGTTTTCGCTCTCAATAGGGCAACAGAACAGGAGTCTACAAACACACACACTCTGGCCAAATCAACTCTTCAAAACCGTTTATCAGTCAATCAATCAAAAAGCTAGTTGAAGTGATGGCATAACAAAATTTCGCTGCTCAGTTTGTTTAATGTATGTTTAATAATCCTGTTTAATATGTGTAATTATGATTCCTTTGTCTTTAACAGCAACAGAGTGGACACAGTGTGTCCTCACCCTCTGCTGATTAAAACTCACAATTATCCAGTTACTGTGTTAGAATGTTACTAACAGATAACACAACTTAACACATTTTCGGATCTGAAATCGGAGGCTCGATGTGAAACCTCATTCATTAATTGATACTGTGGCAATACATTTACAAAGGGTTTTTATCCTTAGTTGTATTACTACATGTATACTACAGCAGTTGACAAGCCTTAAATTTGGTGCCGCTTTTACTTGGCCTTACATTATAAGTAAGTTACATTTGGACAGCTTGACATTATCCATGGTCTATACAGCAAGATAACCATATCTAAAGGAGAGAGTTACGAGTTGACAGCCAACATGATACACGGTATAAGATTGTGTATTCAACTGAATGTATTCAAGTTACTAAATTGAACCGGAAAGGTGTCAAAGCATGAAATAATGAATAAACGTATCGTACTTAAACCTAGTAATATTGTATGTTGTGCGCTGACCTCCACCATATTACTCTATGCTACACTCTCAGCTTCTCAGTCTTGTTTTTGTGTGAAATACTGTGTGAAAACTCGATGCAGATGATGTTAATTTTACTGTTGGAGATTATGTTAATTTTACTGTTGGATTGGCAGGAATGAATTTAATCTTGTATTGGTTTCCTTTCTATAGCAATTTCCTATATTTCTCAATAGTAACCTTTACACTTTTAAAGAGTAAGTGGCAGGGTACCTGAGCAGGTGTGTATATATGCGTGCATGCCGGTGTATGTGTGTGTGTTTGTTTATTCTACTTGCTCTCACTACAGCGTTGATCTATGTCAGACCTAGTTACGTCTCCTTTACGCCCTTCCGTACTCTGGACCGGGTGTTGACGCCCCTGACTGCCCCCCCTCCCCCTCCCCCCCAACCCTCAACACCATCAGAGCCCCCCCCCGGACACCACGCCGCTGCTATGCAGGCGGCGTGCCCGCGCCTGCACCAGCTGTCCAGCTGGTAATACAAGTAGCCTTTGCCCAACCACTCCACTCTGACGTCTTTCACAGGCTAGCAGGGGGCTCAGTTGCGGCATGTCAGACATTCCCCTCGTTGGCCCAGCAGCTTATAAGCCTTAACGTTTGATGCTGGTGGCGGGAGACTTGGGTGCGTTGCAATACGCGCCCGCTAGCAGCATGGGATATGTGCTCATGACAGAGGTGGGAGATAAATAAGGTGTGAGGATCGGGTTATAAATGAGGTGTAACAGGAACCCCCTAAAGGCAGTGTTCATGGCTTTTGCCGAGATGATTATACACTGTGTTTGCATACCCACACGCACACAAACACACACACACGTGCGTGCACGCATCCTACTTTTTAGTGAGTGTAAAATAAAAAAAAACGTGTGTGTGTGTGTTTTTGTGTGTGTACCTGTGTGACATAATTAAGATCACCCCGGCAGTGACAGCACAAACTGGAAGCTTAACACTCTACACCCTCACCTCTCCCAAAGCCCCCTCACCACCCCAGCCCCCACACATACACCGGGGGCGGGGGGGGGGGGGCTGGGTGTATACTTCCTCAGCAGCCTCCTCCTGCTGAGGAAGGGGGGGGGGGGGGGGGGGGGGTATTTATAGAACGACTAAGTGATAGATGTCACCTTCATGCCGTGCCTCTGGGACGACACATCAAGCACCCAGAACCCTCTAACAGGCTGCAAAGTGCTGCATCAGATACAAGGAGGGTTTGCGTATGTGTGTGTTGGTTTGTATGTGTGTGTGTGTGTGCGTGTGCGTGTGTGTGTGTGTGTGTGTGTGTGTGTGCGTGGGGCAGGGGGGGTAGAGACAAACAAACACCTACCTCCCACCCTCCCTCCCTCCGCTGCATAGCTGGCCGTTTGAGCTCTTGTCGGCCAATTAAAAACGACACGAGAAGAGCAAACCCAGTTTGCATTCCCAAAATCCCCAGCAACACAATGGATTGATATAGGTGGGTGTATTATCTGCGTGGAAAATCGCTGAGCAAGGGAGCATTGTAATGGCCACCACCCATGTTTTGTACAGGTGTGCTTTTTACGCTCAACCAAGGCGTAAAAATGCCGTCTTCGGCTAACCTCTTTAGCCGAAGACGGCTTGAACCCAAAGCACACCCAGCCAGAGTTTGATACATGGACAAAGTACTTTCGACATGCTTTTGAGTGACACACAAACAAATAGACACAGCTTTCAACCGCTCGCCCACCCCCACACACACACCGAATACATTCAAACACACACACCCACCCCCACACACAAACAGATACTTCTCTTTGTCTCGCTCCAGTGGCTTTGTGTACCCGTTAAACCCAACAGCTACTGTCATGGTCGTCAGCCATCAGCCTCCTCCAATTCTTCCACATGAGATATTTTTGGGCCAAATGCTATAAAGCTGTCCTCTGAGCTCTCATCTGTCCTCCGCAATAATAACAACATGTGACTCAGGTCTAACTGACAAGTGGAATACGATTCTCAGTATAAGCACTCAAAGTTGAAGTTGGCTGTAGGCTAGATGTGCTGTCTTCTCTCCCCCATCCCCTCGCCAAACTGGCTCACATGTCAAACTACATGATGTCAGGACCACCGCTGCTACCACCAAGGCCTACTGTTTAGCAGCACCAAGCTTTGTCACTATCACTGAGTGCACGATGCATCATTGATAGGGCACAGGGAGGGGGGTAAAAAAAACATCTGTCATAGCTAATACATGAGCCTACATTCACTTGTTCAGCTTCAGAGTAGAGTAAAAGTGGCTTCCAATAGGACATGAGGCATTGTTTGTAAGGACTGTGACAAGTTACTCTCAGCTGGTCCTCAAATATCACTAGGGGATTTTGCTTGGCAGAATGGGACACCTCACACGAGCCGATCACATGATTCAAGACAGTAAAAAAATTAAATAATAAAATGTTAACCTAGATGCACTCTGCTGAACACAATGTAAAACCAAAAATGGACACACCAAAATAAGGACAAACACCATGACCCTTACCAATTACATTTGAAAAGATGACATTTAGGGAGACTTGAGTCAATCGGAAAAATACAAATATATTCAATGAGGGCATTATTTAAAGAGGTGTTATAAAACACAATAACAATGTTAGCGCATTGGCCATTTTGAGTGACATTTGATGCGTACATTTTAGGGATGATCATTAGATTAATTTTTCTTTAGCTATTTGTGACCAGCGTTCAATGATACTATCGCTAAGGACCTCACACATGATTTGATGTTGGATATCTAACCGGAGAGTTCAGTTTGACTCTGTATCAGCGCACACTACAGGCTAATTATTACGGATAGACTAATAGTCAGACGAGAACTGACTAAAATAGGACGTCCGCAAATCGCTAAGTAACAGCCCTCAACAGCAATGCTGACTGCAGACTTTCTGGGCAAGTGAATATTGTCTGACTGTGCATGGCCAGAGATCTTGTTCAGTTAGTTCTTGCTTATAGTGGTAAGCACTTCCGGATAATCTGGTTAATATAGACCCAATGGGGGGGGCCAGTGCGGAGGGGGGGGAACAGATGGGGACAGAGTGACCGAGAGTAAGGGCTGTGTGTGCATTAACACACACACACAAGTCACTGAACATTTGGTCACCATCCCAGAAGGCCACAAAGAGACAGGCACGTTTGCGTGTGTGTGTGTATTTATATGTCTGTCTTTATGTGTCTGTGCGTATGTGTGCATGCATTTCAGTGACAAAATGTCCATTGACATTTGTGTGTGAGTGTGTGTGCGTGTACGCTTCTCGGACTGTGACAAAATGTCCGGTGATGTGTGTGTGTGTGTGTGTGTGTGTGTCCACATCTTGTGTGCGGACAAAAAGTACAGTGTCTTGTGGAGATCCTGGATGTTGAATGTGTTGACACGGCTGCCACAGGACACCTTGGCCTGCACAGCGGCGGCGCGACGACGGGGCGATCGACTATCAAGCCTGCACAAGCCTGCAGGGGATCGTCGCTATGGGAACAGCACACACCTCACTCCACTCATAATAGGTGTGCAGTTGTTATCCTGCCTGCAGACAGTGTGTTTTCATGAAGTCTTGGTGCTACGAAATCTTGACCCGGACTCTTGGGTTGCCGTGCTACATGTGGATTTAAATAATGATCATGGTCATTGTACGTGATATATCCTTCACATGCACTGATTTGAGGTCCGGTGTACAGTGTACCCTGCTACATTGTTTGTGTGCTCTACTGGGACCTGAGAAAGAGTGAGGGTGAGAGAGATCCCATGTGTCACTGAGAGGTGCTATTGAGCTTTGGGTTTAAGAGATACAAAGATGGGGAGACAGAGAGACAGATTGAAAGAGAGAGAGAGAGGGACTGAGAGAGAGAGAGAGAGAGAGAGAGAGAGAGAGAGAGAGAGAGAGAGAGAGAGAGAGAGAGAGAGAGAGAGAGAGAGAGAGAGAGAGAGAGAGAGAGAGAGAGAGAGAGAGAGAGAGAGAGAGAGAGAGAGAGAGAGAGAGAGAGAGAGAGAGAGAGAGAGAGAGAGAGAGAGAGAGAGAGAGAGAGAGAGAGACCAACCGAGGCAGAGAGAAAGAGAGTAACCCATAAGCACACCCAGTGGTCACCCACCATGTCACATGTCGCCACTGCTTGGAGGTCTCTGCTGACATGGGGGTGAGGGTGATGGAGGAGGCAGCAGACCACAGCAGATGACCTCAAGGGGTGGTCTGCAGGGTTTGTGTGTGTGTGTGTGTGTGTGCCGTGTGGGGGGGGGGGGGGGGGGGGAGGCTGGGACTGGAGGGTATCAGGCAGATGGGTAAAGGAGTTGACAACCAGATTATATTAAGAGGAACCGTCAGGGCCCCTCGGGGAACGCCCCCCTCTCACTCACTCCGCCACTCCATCACCCATGAACACCACCTCCACCACCACCACCACCACCACCAACCATCTCCCTCTCGAGGATTCTTCCAAAGGCGGGCGGATTGTCCCGTGGTCACCCTGGGTAAAGGCCCTGGCGAGCTGCCGGCCTCAAATGAAGCGTGACATAACTGTGGCATGTGCTGGACCAGATTAGACTTGCTTTGTCAGAGGTTTGAGGGAGCACAACACCCGTCTATATCAGGAGGACATATCGACGAGCCATATAAAAAAAAACCATTTTGATGCACCTTTTTCCACCAGCAATCATGTCTGTTTCGACAACCTAACACCGTTTTAACAACTGCTGCCGTTAATGAAGGCAGGATGCTTAAATGAGGGCCTTTAACGGCAGAAAAGTCTCCATGGCCACACTTATTTTAGCAATTAAATGATTAATTTGTTCAATTCATGCTCTGAGGTAAATCGCCAACAAGGTTACCCCAGATTTTTGATTTTGTTGCTGTGTTCATTAAAGCACAGCTATAGCTGTCTGCTGTTTGCCAATGTGCTCTACGATGCCGGATTGTTCCACCCCCTGCCCCCTCTGCCTGCTGGGCTTGTGGATAAATGACATCCCTGACCCTGCACCATTTAGTCCCACCCACCCCTAAGGGAATGGACTCTGGGATGTTGCTTTGAAACTCAACCCATCCCGCCTCGCAGTTTCACCCTTCACACATGTTCATCTAGATGGCCTGTCAAAAATCTGTCAGTGTCCTTCAAAGTGGATTTGTGCGTGCGCGTGTGCACGAGTGTGTATACGGTTGCTTGTGTGTGTGTGAGTGTTTGTGTCTGCTCACACTAGGAGTGCGATTTGCTCTGTGTGAAAATAGGATCCACCAGCTTGCCCGTTAGCGACGCGACCAGTGAGAGACTCTCTAACTATGTTTAACCTCCTGTAGCTAAACCGTCTCATTAGCAACAGGGGACCCCGTATTTGCAGCCCAGTTTAACACAGTTTGGATTGACACTTTCTAGGCGGTCTGCTCTGCCAAACCAGGTCCTCGGGTCAACTCCCTGGGCTTTTTTTATTGGTCGGTCATGTGGTAGTTAACGCTCAAAAGCACTGTGTGCAGGACTCGGCTATTTGGAGTTGTGCGTGTGTGTGTGTGTGTGTTATGTGTGTGCCTGTGTGTACGCTGCTTTTGTTCAGCTGAGCTAGAGTCCTAGCCCATAGTCATAACAGATTAAATGTGTCAGAAGTGTGCTGCATGTTGATCATCTCTCGTGTCATTCCAGACAGGATTAATGAGTCATTCTAATTGACGCTGCACAGCCCTGTAGTGTCTCTTTTAAACGCTTTACGAACCATCCATTATACTCGACTACATTGAATGCATTCCACATAGCCTTGAATCCTCTACATATATCAACAGCCAAATTAGAGATAACGTCTACCAATAGTTGTATCACCTATCCGCATCCTTAGTTCACGCCTTTGGCGCATGGTTGAATGTGTTATCATTAGATAAAGTCCTGAGGCGGAGGCGCTAAACGCAAATAAAGACCTGCGGGGAAAAAACTGTTAATGGGTGGTTAGTAGCACTCACTTAAATTGATGGAGCAAGCCAGTTCAATGCCCCTTAGTTTGTACTGGGTTGTTGGGCACTATTAGACACACTTGGCCTGTAGTTGTCATTGACAAACCTCCAAAGTGTTTGAATTACATATCGGCATCTGGTTATGTTGCTTTTTTCTGCAGATAAAAGTCAACATACCATTCTAACCTTTTTTTAAAGGTGAGTCCCTACCCTGCCCAGCCTGCCCTTCCCTACTCCACTCAACCTCTTACACGGCGAGGATTTTTGTGTAAAATGCGGTAGTCTTGCACGTTTGGGCCGACCGTCCAGAAGGACACAGAGTTTTCGGTGCCTGCGTACAGACTCTTTTGAAACCAGGTCCCAGGGTGAGAAAGAGGAAAATGCCCCCCTGCGTTTTCATTTTAAGATTCATGAGATTCCCAGATACGCAAACGATGACGTCATCACCCCACCCACCAGGTGGGCAACATTAGATTTCAGTCTAATTTGTTTTTGTTTGATTTGATTTGCATTATTTTTGGAAACCTGTCTTGGTATATATAATTAATAACTGCATTTAAAATTATTTTCTGCTCCATCTACAAGGTTTAACAGCTGCTGTTGTTTTGGTTCTTGGTTTCTTCTTCTTATGTATGTTTGCATACAGCGCACAGGCTTGATGCGCATGCTTTGCCTCCTCTTCTTCTTTTTTTGGTGGAGTTCTGCATCAGAAACGGCGCCACATATAGGCCTGGAATTTCTACTATAGCGTTTCTACAGCTAGATGCGTCTTTACAATGAGTCCATCATTACGGAGAAATTCCTGCCACGCTACCAAGGCAACGGGGTGGGGGGAGATCGTTTTCATAGGTGTGGACATGGCCTTAACCTACCCAACGAATCCCATCCTACCATGTCCCACCTAACCCTACCCTTCCCTACATTATCTCACCTTACCTTACCTTACCCTACTCTGCTATATCCCGCCTCACCCTAACCAACCACACCTTACCCTAAGCCACCCTATCCTACCTCACTCTACCCCACCACAACCTACCCTGGCCCACCCTACCCTACCTACAATACCTCACCTTACCTTACCCTACGGCAACCTGACACAATCCTAGTTGGCTTTGTTAATTAGCTTGAAGTGAGACAAATCATTTAATGGGCCAATTCATTCCCATCATAATTTGCCAAGCCCTACCCTAACACACCATATGATACAACACTTAACCCTTCTACATTATACCATACCATATTCCATAATTCCATGCACTACCTAACCCTATTTACCAACATAACAAAGTATTTTGAGAAGATCATCCAATAATGCAAATAATATATAATATATGGACTATACTGCATTATTCATGGAGGCTAACGGAGGCATATGGCTAAAGATGGTCTGCCAGAGGAAGAGTCTGGCTAGGGTAAGCAGCTATCTCAGAAGAGATCCTCAGAAGAGTGCGCAGGCATGCAAGCCCCAGACAGGTGGCACATTGGCACCCTGC
The DNA here is from genome assembly GCF_031168955.1 of Gadus macrocephalus. Classification (NCBI taxonomy): domain Eukaryota; kingdom Metazoa; phylum Chordata; class Actinopteri; order Gadiformes; family Gadidae; genus Gadus; species Gadus macrocephalus. The sequence continues at coordinate 15,544,809 of NC_082395.1, forward strand.
GCCCAAAGATGAAACCATCTCAGTGTCAGCATTTTAATGTGATCCGCTACATGCACATATGCCTTTTAAGTGCAAGGGGGGGCGGGGGGAGGGTGTAGAGGTGTTTTTTGGGTCCACAGACGTGCAGGTTAACGCCGCGAGCGAATCGGCAGTGAGCCGAACCGCCCGAGTGCCAAGAGTGGATGATGGGCATGGCGGCCTGTTCCTCCTCTGATCCCCAGCCCTCGGATGCGGGCCGCATGCCAACTACCCGCCTGCCCTTTGTTCCCGCTGCCAACATGCCCAGACGGGTGACAGGAGGGGCGAGAAGACCCAAAGAGGATTTGAGAGGCAGGGAGAAGCAGGGTGATTGGGGGCCAGGGAACACTTATTGCAGGGAGGGCCCCATGCATGTGAAGCGTGGAGGCAAAGCACCACATACATAGGGAAGGGATGCTGCTCACGGTGCTGGTGGTTTCATTAGAAACAAATCAATAGTCTCTTGCACTCCTTTGTGCCCACCTCTTTTGTAGGAAGGTTATCTAGACGTTATTTTTTTAGCTGTTTGGTTTGTTTTAGTTCAATTAAAAATCATGTAAAAATTAATGATATACTGAGGAAATGATATGATACCTGTACAATGAGGAACATATGATGTAATTGTATGTCTACCTTTGAAAACGCCTTATATTTAGTAAATTCATAAGTAAAATATGAAAATAAAGTAAATCATGTAAAGACTTGTAAGTAACTGGATTTAAATATTTAAAGAAATGCTCAAGGCTATTTGCCTTCAAGCAAGTAGTGCAAATCTCTTGAGTTCAGTGCTGATCCCTTCCAACAATTTTACCCCATAGCGCTGGAATATGCAAAGCAGGACACTGTTTATGAGAGACGGTGTTCTCTGGGATGTAAATCCTGAAAAAATATTTTATGCTTCGCTGTGTTATTTTGCTGTATTACTGTAGCATTACCAGTACATAGACTTAGCATTAATATAAAATATGTTATTTAACAATTTCTCACAACACGATTACATCAGTCATTGTGGCACTACAAATATATGAATATCCTGAAAACTATACAATGACTTGAGTCACTAAAATGCATATTCATTTAACTTTCCAGTTTTTCCACATTTCCCATAACTTTTTGTCCCACGAAAAGGTCTGCCATATAACAAATACGTATTGCTGTCAAGAAAATTAAACACAGCCTGTGTGGGGAACAGCTTTGACTGATGTGTACATTATTGTATGTGTTTTTTTGCTGATATGGCCTTGTGTGTCCTTTTAGGATTCTTGGAGCTAATGCTAAGAGCTAGCCCTATCAGCTAGCCCACGCTCTAACAGGGCTGTGTTGACACAACTACGATCAGCATTATGAAAAGCCAGTGGCTTATACAGTGGCTGTAAACACATGGTTTATAGCAGCATTCCCCTGAGAGCTCCTCCTGTCCGTGTTCTAAGGGTGGATTCAGTGGTTCTGGGTTGATGACAAGTGACCACCCAGTATGTTAAAGATGTAATTGTGTCATGCCTAGAATATAACTCTGATATTGCTGTATATATCTCATAATTGCTTGAGTTAAATGTGTATTTTCTGTGTTCCATTAGAAGACACGAGAGGCCATGCGTGATGATCTAACCATCTCATGATTTCTTTCAATGAAAACATGTCATACGTATTTTTTTACAATAATACAAATAGATGACAGCACATATTGAGGCTGTTACACAGACTAAAATGTTTGTGTACAAACATTATTTTCTATCTATTGCGTCTCATGCAGCAGCATCTGCTAAATGTATTCCACCTCGCGCCTACCAATCCCTGTAACAGGACAAACGCCCCAGCATCGTTGCTTCAGTGAAGAGGCCCTGAAGAGCGTTTCATTGATGGTCTCTCTCTCTCTCTCTCTCTCTCTCTCTCTCTCTCTCTCTCTCTCTCTCTCTCTCTCTCTCTCTCTCACACACACTGTCTCTCTCTCTCTCTCTCTCTCACACACTGTCTCTCTCTCTCTCTCTCCCTCCCACTCCAATCCACTCCACCGCCTGTCCACAGTAGCTCTTCAACCCATTCACATGTGATTAGAGAAAACCTCACGTGGCTTCCAGAGTTTGCCATCATTTGACCGTAATTAATTCCATTGGCTCGCTCCAACTGCCTTGCACACCCCCGCCTCCTCCTCTCCTCCACTACTCCCATCCTCCTCCCCCTCCGTCGCTCCCCTGGTGCTGGAGAGGGAGGTGTGAGGAGGAGCAGAGTGAAGGGAGCGCTAGAGCACCGCATAAGTGTTTGGCAAGAGAGGATTGATGTGAAATGAGGAAGACAAAAAAAGGAGAGAAAGAAAGAAAAAAGAAGTAGTAGTACAACTGACATAGGAGAACATAGCATTACACATGGTGAAGATGTTTGAAAACAAAGCAGAAGAGAAAAGACTGTGAAAGCGTAATGGTTGGAAACAATTGGTATCATTAAGAGGTGGACATGTTTGATGAAAGGAAAAAAAGGAAAAGCATGGTAGAGACATCAATGTCAACAGCGACACCAAATAAAGACACTTACTCTCATCTGATTTATGATTTACAACTTACCTGAGCATTTGAACAATAAACAAATATTCACATTTGGATGTATTATCAGAATAAAATATCTAGCGGATTGAAGTATTGGCAGCACTGACAATTAAAAAAACTGGAGATAGTAGACCTTATTATACTATCTAAACTGAGTATTTCCTTTGATCTAATGTGAAGTCATTCACTAAATAAGTGCTTTATGTCAATTAATTTATGATCGGTTTAGTTGTAATTCCCTGTAAGGAGCCAAGCAGTTTACTTTAATACATAGGAGTCATTTAGTCCTCCACGCCTTCACTCCTTTTAATAGGCTAATTAGGTGAGTACTTTGATTGGTCTGATGGCAACAGCTGTGGGAAAGTAGTGAATATTACAATAATCGTATTAATTTAATTCTACCGGTTTGTTAACACAGAGAAATACAATATTGATACTGTGCGGTATCGATATTGTATTTATACAATACAAATAAAATGTCATTTTATTTGTAATAAAATAAAATTTCATTTGTAATAAAATACAATTTCATTTTATTTGTGTAGCCCTTAATCACAGCTTCCCCCTTAGTTATCAAGGAAGACAGTTCTTGTAGGGATGGTGAGCATTGCAGCAGGTGCCATAATGGACAGACATAATGATGGCATAACAATGTTCTACTCTCTCTGATGCTACCATACTGCTGGTGGTTCTGACCTTTCCCCATTGCCATGCCAACGTGCTTGTGTCCCTCTGGCGAGCAGTGTCCCTGTCACCTAGCATCAACGACGCAGTCAGGGCCAGAAGCCTTCTGCGAATCAGACATGTAGACCGCATGCTAGTTGGTTGGGGAAGCTATTTATAGCTCTCAAGGCTGAGTTAAGGCTGATCCCTTGCCTAACCGTGTAATCACACCACACTCTACTTAACCGTTAACCCAGAGACCAAACAACCACATAGGACAGGAATAGTGGATTACATGGTAACACGGAAAATTGTTGTTGTTGCCATGTCAACTGGTACAGATATGGCACTCGGATATGGATCGGTGGGGCCTTTTACTGAGTGGCAAATATCTCTTCTCTTACTCAGCTCTCTATACACAACCATACATCCACACACCCACACACATTTACACACACACACAGACACACATATACACACACATGCACATACAGATACACACATATGCACGTCCCGTGTACCACGGCAGTAGTGTCTGACACACACAACCACCCACACACACACACAGCGTTCAGCACGCTAAATCTGGTTGTCTCTGAAGGGAGATTACAGAGTCACTGAGCCATGTTTGTCTCCCCGATCTCTCCTGGGAAGGTGACAGACATCAAACTGTGTGTGTGTGTGTGTGCGTGCGTGCGTGCGTGTGTGTGTGTGTGTGTAGTGTGGCTAAATGAGTGAAGTGAACTTAGGCTGACAGCACAGCACTCACCTTAGGGGGTGGTTGGTTGGTGATGGCTGGTACCACACAATAAAGGCACACACACACACACACACACACACACACACACACACACACACACACACACACACACACACACACACACACACACACACACACACACACACACACACACACACACACACACAAACATGCTTTGATGGTAATAGAAAAAACAAAATAGAACACACACACAAATAGATTGCGAGTAGCATAGAAAAACACAAGGTTTTTACCACTTAGGTAATTAAATAATGAAGCCCTTAACAGCGTGGCAAATTAAATCCCTTACCAGGTGTTTTTGTGCATGTTTTTGCAATAAACACTGCATTTCCCAAGAGCTCCATTGTTGTGATGAGAAAAGAGCTTGATGAGATAATGTATCAGGGATGGATGGTCCTTATGAAGGTCAACAGCTGTCAACCTCGTAGTGGAAGGCCCATTGCAGTTGCTTTAAAGGTGTAGTGTGTAGAATTAAGTGGCATCTAGCAGAACAGACCTGCTGTTATAGACGATAATATCCTTTTTGAACAGTGCACGTCACTGTAGCTACCCCTACGTCTTTGGAAAGGTAGGGGTGAGGGGAGGGTAGGGGGGGGGGGGTTCAAATTGTTGCAATCTGCATCCAATACCTGGATTTCTTTAAATCAACAGGTTCCACCTTTACCGGTGAAATGGCTCTCATTCTCATTGTTCCTCTGCCTCTTTAGTTGTAGGCAAGTTAAACCTGAGACTAGTGCATATGAAAACAGAAAAGAAGGGATGTGATTGAGTGAGCTTATTAGAGGATTTATACAACGGAACTTCACATTCTTGGTTGGACAACATCAGCAGCATCTGCTCTTAAGGGAGTTACATTGTAATAAGCAGAATGATGAAAATCATGAAATGTTCTTTACATACCATTTTGAAAGTGTAACGAAGCTATCTAGCGGAGAAATAAATCTATTTAATTTCAACGAAACTGCATTAAAGCATTCACACTCACCAAAAATAACTGTATGAGTTCAAAGCTGTGCAGAGGGGAGATGTGGGTGATATGTCTCCAACTGCCGCTCACAAACAAAGAAATCAAACCTATTTATTCAATAAAAGGATCAAATGGCCAAATGACACAGATGTTATGTTATCTTACATGGTACCATCCCCTCGCTCCACACAGCCTCTGTAACATGATATTAACGGCACGGATCGCTATTAGCTGGCCAGGACAAGCCGAGCTCCTCAACATCTGGCTCCCATATTTACATCAATAACAGGCATGCAGTCTATAGGACGGTGGTATAGAGTAAATATATTTGACTTTAAGTGATTGAGTGTTTCATTTACTATAAAGCAAAATAAACTAAGTTGTGGGAACAAAAAACTTTCGTCTGGATAACTGCATTGACTTGACTGAAATATATCTAATGATAGAACACAAGATAATAATCAATGCAATTGTACGCATTGCATTGTTAGTATAGCCCCATCGTGCTAATTCATTTTTCTCATTCAATGTGCATGAGAGAATCCAGCACATCTTTTTATAACTATCAAGGGCCTGTCTTGTGAGAGCTTTGAAGCGCAACCATTTAGCAGAAACGGACATGAAACACACTCACAGGCAGCCACAAGCTAACCCATCTGGAGCCTGACTAATCCAACACGTAGAGGTCAGGGGTCACTCGACAAGATCACGCCACCCACCGCTACTGGGTGCATGCCAGTTCGCCAATAAACACACATCACATACTAATAAACGCACATCAAATAATAAGAACACACACACACATGATCAGATGCACACACCCACGTACATCGATGCACATATGGATAGATAAACAGATATAAAGACTCATAGCGTACTTAAGCCCATGGGAGCAAACACAGTCACAGTAATTTGCACACATACACGACCCAAACCAGACACACACTTAGACACATTGACATACACACACACACACACACACACATACATACACACACACACACACACACACACACACACACACACACACACACACACACACACACACACACACACACACACACACACACACACACACACATACTAACACAAATGCACGTGCACACATACGCACATTCACACACAGCGAGTGACCCTTATCCCCTCTCCCTAATGGGCTGATGGATGAAGGCCTCATGCAGTCCAGACAATCTGGGCTGAATTTAAACAGATTGGTGTGCACTAAGGCAGGGCAGAAACCATACTTTCTCTCACACTCTCTGTCTCATTCTTCCTTTTCTCTCTTTCTTTCTTTCTCTCGGCACCTAATTCTCTCGCTCCGGCGCTTTCATATGAGCAGGACCTTTTGATATTGGTTTTCCATACCTCACTAGGTATTGTTACACACACACACACACGCACACACCCAGACACACGCATGCATGCACACTCAAACGTACAGACGTACAGACACACACACATACACACACACGCTCAGGCAACCACACATGTGATGTGCCCACACAGTCATCCTTCAGAGTGAGATGGAAAGGTCTATGTTGTAATCCCGCCGAGACCAAAAAAGCAATCTCCGGTGAACTCAGCCCTCTTTTACACCAAGTGTCCAAATCCTGCAGCATGTGTTGTGTAGCATGGTGAGTGTGTGTGAGTGTGTGTGTGTGTTTGTGTGTGTGTGTGTGTGTGTGTGTGTGTGTGTGTGTGTGTGTGTGTGTGTGTGTGTGTGTGTGTGTGTGTGTGTGTGTGTGTGTGTGTGTGTGTGTGTGTGTGTGTGTGTGTGTGTTTCTGTGTGTGTGTGTGCGTGGTGCGTGTGTGTGAAGTATTGCCTATCTATGTCCCCCATGAACGTGTTTTCTCTCTCTGCGTTTGGAACTTTGTGTGAAAGAATGCAAGCAGGTGCCAATCAACCGGCATGTTTAACAGCTGAATAGTCTAGTAATAATGACAAAATAATGGCATTAAAATATCGAGAGAGAGAGAGAGAGAGAGAGAGAGAGAGAGAGAGAGAGAGAGAGAGAGAGAGAGAGAGAGAGAGAGAGAGAGAGAGAGAGAGAGAGAGAGAGAGAGAGAGAGAGAGAGAGAGAGAGAGAGAGAGAGAGAGAGAGAGAGAGAGAGAGAGAGAGAGAGAGAGAGAGAGAGAGAGAGAGAGAGAGAGAGAGAGAGAGAGAGAGAGAGAGAGAGAGTTGAGAGCAGTGGTTGGTTGCTAAGCAGCGGTGTCAGCCTCATTAGTCTCCTAACGACAGGGCGATGAGTCGCCCTGAGAGGCTTGCCTTATTTTCCCTGTCCCTCTCTCTCCCTCTGTCACTCCCTCTCCCTCTATTTCTCCCTCCGTCTCCCTCTGCCTCCCTCTCTCCCTCTCCCTCTCTCTCAGCCCCTCTTGAGTGGACTGTTTTCGATTTTTTTCTCTCCCCACAGTTTGATCTTATAGACCCTTCTCCTGCTGATTGCCACCTCTCAGTGACTCGCACATACCAACATTGAAGGAGGGAGAGGGGAAGAGAGAGAGGTCTGCATATCCTCTTTTATCTGCCTGGGTCTCTGTCTGTTTCTCACTTCATGGCATCCTGGTGTAATTCCCAAGGCAGGCCCAGAATATCCTCATACCCTTTAGCTGCTCCGCCCCCTCATGGTCACTGAGCTTTAAGAGAGTGTGTGTGTTTCACTCACACGTCGTCAAATTCAAATTAGTCCTCACGCCGATGGGAAAAACCCAAACAATTAACCCGGGGTCAAGCAGAGTGGCAAAAAGGTGCCCATTCCGTACATTCACCAACATCTTAAGCCATTGTGGCAGACGGCAGGGAAGGTTGAAGGGAGCAGTGATTGGAGGGAGATATCTTGCAACCTGCTGACCCCACCCTCAAGCCTTATATGGAATTCCCCCTTTAACGAGCCTTAAGCACCCTTCTTGCAACCACCCCTCGATCCTGGATTATACCCCAAGGTACCCCGAAGCCATTCCCCTGCGCGCCATGGTCTCAAATGGAATTGGACGTGAGTTGGTCCTGATGCTTTCCCAACGCATTCTCACTCCAAGTTTGTTGAAAAAATCAAAAAAAAAACTAACCTAACCCTAACCCTAACCACTACTACCCTAACATTAACCCAAACTGCTACTACCCTAACCCTAACCCAAACTGCTACTACCCTAACCCTAACCACTACTGCCCTAACCCTAACCCGTTTCAGTGCCAAATCAAACAACCAATCGGAGGAGAAAAAAAGATTGGCGGGGGTGCTTTCCCAGGGCGTCAGATATCTCCGTGGAGGGATTTGAAAGAGAGTTGAAAACCCCCTCGCACAAATAGTGAGAATGTGTTGTGTGTTACTGGTTAGGCATCCCAGACAAAATATCCGAAGACCACCCCTTCTTTTCATGAATCATGAAGGATAGAAACTGCCACTTCACCCTGGTCTTGGACCCTGCACTGCTGGTTTGGATGTCGCGGAATAAGGACAGTAACGCCGGGTCACCCGCTCATTCTTATCACTGCAACCCTTTGCTTTCCCTGTTGTTTACAGGTCAGGGGCAGCCCATGGGAATGTCGATGCCCATTCCAGGGGGGAGGCTCTCGAGAGCTGGACTGCCCTCCCTTTTAGACGGCAGGGAGGGTTAAGGGGATTAGTGATTAAAGGGAGATATTTTGCAGCCCGCTGGCTCCACCCCAAGCCTTGTATGGACTTCCTCCTTTAACATGGCAAGCCCTTCTTGCGACGACCCCTGGGTCCTGGACAAATGGACTGATTACGGCTTGTGGACACTGAGGAGGTAGTTTACCTCCCCCCCTGGATATAAACTGCTCCCTGTGTTGTGTGATTGCTATCCAACTTGGTAGTGTGCAAACCCCACACCCACGAGCCTGCTACTCCATATATTCATGCAAAGATTACATTACATGGCTTATTTTTCATGGCAAATAGATACGCAGAGACACATTTACACACGCATACAAGTATATACACCCATTCCCATATTATTTAATATACACTCACACATTTACTAAAAACACGAATCCCGATAAAAAATAAATAATTCAAAATGAATTCAGGGGCTTATTATCATGATTATTACCCATTATTCATCATTTTCATGTAAGTAGAGAGAATGGTAAGGCAACAAGAAAAGGGAGATGTGTTGAAGAGGCAGCCTAGCAGCGCTGCTGTGCGCCTCACAGATAACATTCACTAATTAATTTGTTCCACTCCAAAGAAAGGCAGATTGTACAAGCCCATGTCAATCGATGTCAAACGCCTTCATTCATAAAGAGGCGTAGCATGACGGGGGGGGGGGGGGGGGCTTCTGTCAGTTCAAAAGGAAGGATGGCAATAAAGAGGAAGGAAGACCTGAGGAGAGATTACTCCCAATATCTCGTTATCTGTGTGTAGTGCAGAGAGGAGAGCAAAACGCTGGGGTTAAAGACACACATGCATATACACACCATGCCTCAATATAAATGCATGCATGTGCAACACACTCCCCCATTTGCAATTTAATAATGACATGCCACTATGGTTACTACATGCAGCGCATGAGTGTAGCTAGCACGCTAGCGTAACTGCTCTCAGGAATTGATAGAGTGTCGCTTAGGTAACCACATCCCCTTCTCCTACTGTATACTGTCTATCCCTAACCGGTCAGGTGCCAGCAGAAGAAAAACACCTTTCAATATTGCTCACTTTTTCATTGGTGGTCTTTGCATTCACAATATTAGATTTGAATGAAAACGATAGATTGGTTAATAAGTAATGAATGTTTTAATTTAGGAACAGCACAACTTTCTCGGGTTTACTAGCATGGCATTAAACGGGTATGATAGGGTTAAGGGAAGGGGCTGTTATTTGAGTTTAATTTGTCAGTTAGGTAGGTAATTTGTTCAATTACATTGCCATCTGTCAGCTTTTGGTGTTTGAAATGATCTTTGAGAATATCTGTTTCGAGTTGACTGTGCACGCCCTTTTTGAGACAACTCCCTGCTCATTTCTGACACCAAACCTTCTGCAGGATTATTAACGATTGTGTTCTGATGCAGAAAAGCCAAAATTGACACCAGATATTAATACACACAGTTATCCACCGAAGGCCCAGAGGTTGTTCATATGTGCGCAGCTGTGGAGGTCCAGGCACAGATGCATGGAAAGGTTTGTATGCGATTTGGACGTAACCTCCTCTGGCCTCTTTTGCTCAACTATTCAAGCCAGAGAAAAATGCTACTGGGAATTGTATTATTGTGTTTGCGTGGCCTTGCTGCCCCTGCACTTGTGTTTCAGTCTGTGCTGATCCCACGTAAACGCACACACGTACACACACACACACACACATACACAAACATACACACACACACGCGCGCACACACACACACACACACACACACACACACACACACACACACACACACACACACACACACACACACACACACACACACACACACACACACACACACACACAGACACAGACACACACAGACTCACAAACACAAATACATAATTGAAGATGCAGGAGTGAACACACACACACACACAGACACAGACACAGACACAGACACACACAGACTCACAAACACAAATACATAATTGAAGATGCAGGAGTGAACACACACACACACTCACACACACACAGATAGATTCTCTTAGCACTGTTTATTTCTCAACGCAGCAAACAACAATAACATAAACAGTGAACTGCCATCTGACCCTAGACTCTCTCCCACTCTTTATAAACATAATTTATTTAGATTTCCTTCCAGGACTAAAATACAAAAAACAAAGGAGCAAAACCTTCAAGCAAGTACACACACACACACACACACACACACCCATAGGTACACACAGGCGGGTAAATCACACATAAAGATACACAAAAGATGACACAAATATCCAGAGCCAATATTATCTGTGTTATATTCCTCTCTCCTCCTTGTTGCTTTGCTCCAGTTCTCTGGACCCTAAACGGTTCCAGATTCCCATTTCCTCTTTTTCCCCCCGGTGGCGACGCCGGGCCCATCCGCGTGATGCAACTCATCACCTACCTATGTTTTCCATCACCTTGTATGGATGGGTTTGTGCATGTGGTTGTGAGTGTGTCTGTGCGTGTGTGTGTGTGCATTTATTGGCTAAGTGAGTGTAGGTGTGTGTGTGTGTTTAGGGGAGGTGAGGCTGGTCACATGGGTGTGTGTGTGTCTTTGTATGTATGTGTGTACAGGGATGTGTGTCTGCGTTTATGTGTTTGCAGGGATGTGTGTTTGTGTGTGTGTGCAGGTGGGATCGTCCTCAAAGTCATGTCTGCTAAACCTTGATAAGAGCGTAGTTTTGCACCTCAGCTCACCTGTGACAGACCTCACCGCAACACACACACACACACACACACACACACACACACACACACACACACACACACACACACACACACACACACACACACACACACACACACACACACACACACACACACACACACACACACACACGCGCACACACACACACACACACACACACACACACACACACACACACACACACACACACACACACACACACACACAAACACATATATTTGTCTGTGTGTGTGTGTATTTATTTGTAGTTATGCTATCATTAATCTCTTTCATTTTGAATCAATTTGGGCTAAGCACATCTATTCGGCTTTGACTCAAGGTTTCAAAGGGACTGAGGAACAGTGAGGAGACTAATAAATGTACCCAACGTTCAGCGCTAGGGGATTCAACAGGGGCCACCATAACCATGCAGATTATTATGGCCCGTGAATATAAACGATGACGTGTGCATCCAGATACTGGTTCTGGTGTGGGGTTATACTGGGGGGCGGCAATGGGGAACAGAGAAGAGGGGGGACATGCAGAGGGGCGTTGGAAATGTGGATGAGGAAGGAGAAACTGCGGAGCCAGTGGCGTGAGAACAGAAGCACATAATAGAGATGGATTCAGGGGAGGAGGAGGACAGGAGTCGTATATATATTTTTTTTAGCGAGAGAGAAGTAGAATAATGGACAGAGAAACAGCCCGCCATTGTATCGATGAGACCTGTCAACCAGAGCCAGGTATTTCTCTACAGGGCAGTGCACACATGCAAACACACACACACACTCACACACACACACACACACACACACACACACACACACACACACACACACACATACTCAGGTGGCCAACTGTCCCGTATTCCCTGGGATGACCCCTATTATGAACTAAATGGGTTGGTTCCATAGGGGACCTCCCTTGTCCAATATATTGACTGCTATTCTGAACACCAGACAGCACTCGTACTGATCCTATATGTAATACATAAGAGCAGCAGTACCTATATTTTATTTTACTTATCTATCATTTAAATTTTTTGTATGACAATGTTTCTATGTGATGGACTATGAGTCTGCCTCGTGTATGAAAAGTGCTATATAAATACAGTTGCCTTGCCTTGCATTGCCTACCTGTTGTCCATTCACAGTCCTACTTATATCAGTGGTACCTATAACGTTCATGCAATTCCTGCAAAAAATATTTTGGTCATTTCTGGTTTTATTCAGTTGTTTTGGCACGTGCAAATATGGATAAACTTGCAAACGAGAAAGAATTTGAATACACACTGTATCACCCTCACTTGCTTACCTACCTGCATATGCACACATGCACACAAGCGTACTCACACACATACACACAATCACACAGGCATGCATACACACTAGTACACAAAAACACACACAAACTCATGCGCACACACACACACACACACATGTACTCACATATACGCCCTTCTGTATGCAGCAGATGACTATCATTAGCCGGGGAAATGCATGTGGCCTGGGGGATGTGGCGGGGGGCACTGCCATCAGTCATTCTCTGGTCATGTGATTTCTCTGACTCACCTTTTTCACACTCTGCCTCCTTTTCATTACTTTACTACTATACCCTGTATGCACATACAGACACATTTAGACACACACCGAAACAAGCACGAACACACAGAACACTGATACACACACACAAAGGCTTACACACCACTGATACGCACAAAAAAGAACACGACGATACACACACACACACACACACACACACACACACACACACACACACACACACACACACACACACACACACACACACACACACACACAAACACATTTAACAGGGTACACACTCACACATGCACATAAAACAACGATTCATACACATCTACAAAAACACACAAATACACTCACAAACACACACACACACATACACTAACACAAAATATATCCAAATATTCCACATGCACACAGTATATACAACACACAAGCTCTTGTGGGAATGGATTACAAAGTGAGAGAGAGCTGGATTGAGAGTGAGACACACAATCAGAGAGAGAGAGAGAGAGAGAGAGAGAGAG